>NW_005353597.1:258677-259966 GCF_000412655.1 Myotis brandtii | reverse complement strand
GGGAAGGCCTCCTATTACACAAAGCTCAGACCCAGGAAGGTCACTCCCTCTTTACTCCGTCCCTCTCCTTAACCCACGTCTCCAAGGGTGCCCCTACCTACACCTTTGGCCACATTCAGCTCAGCAAATGTGGTGGGCCTGAATCCCAGGGGATGTGGGCTTGGCATTTGGGAAATAATATTTGGGAGTTGTGAAAGGCAAAATAATACTCCCCTCCAAAAGGTAGCCCCATCCCAAACCCCACAACCTGTGGATATCTTGTGTAATATGACAAGAGGGGACTAAATTTGCAGAAGGAATTGAGGTTGCTGACCCATTGATCTTGAGAGAATATTTTAGATTATCTAGAGGGCCCAATGCCATCACAAGGGTGACTGTGAGAGAGGGAGGTAGGAGGGTCACATTCAGAATGATGCAGCATGGGAAAGGCTCAACCCTGCAGTGTTGGCTTTGACGATGGAAGGAGCTGTGAGCCAGCACTGCAGGCACCGTCTAGAAGCTGGGAAGGGCAGGAAACCATTTTTCCTGATTCCCTAGAGGAAACATGGCTCTCCGACATCTTAATTTTAGTCCCAAAAGACCCATTTCAGGCTTTCGATATCCAAAACAGTAAGATAATATATCTGTGTTGTTTTAGACCATTAAGTTGGTGCTCATTTGTTACAGCAGCCATAGGGAACTAATGCAAAGCCACCTGAAAACATCACAGAAAATTAATATCAGAAAACTCCTTCTTTGAAGAAACTAAAGCACACAGAACCCACAAACCTCAGTGTTGGAGACTAAATCACTAGCTATTGAATTCAGTGAAAAACTGTGTGAATTTGGGTGCGTGTGTGTGTGTGTGTATGTACATGCTCATATGTATTAAAATGGGAGTGAGAGAGAAGAGGTAAGAAAAACAAAAATACTTAATTAAAAAAAGGTGGTAACTAAAATTAAAATAGCATTGATATTATCCAACTTATGTTGACTACATATATTTGTATGTATAGATGCCTAAACAGATTGTGAGGGGAAAGCCACTGAATTGTTAATAATGTCACCTCACAGTGATGGAATTTTGAGAGATTTAAAAAACACAACAAAATTATTTTCATAACAGGGAAATAAAAAGGGAAGCACAAAACACAAAAGTAATAATGATAATAAGAAACTAAAATAGGAATAAAGAAAAGTCATATAATTTGAGAAAATATTTAATTCCATGCAACAAAATAATGACTGTTCTCTCTCTCTCTCTCTCTCTCTCTCTCTCTCTCTCTCTCTATATATATATATATATATAT
>NW_005353597.1:241694-258609 GCF_000412655.1 Myotis brandtii | reverse complement strand
TTTTTTTCTGATCTAGAAAAAAATTAAAAAATACTTCCGACTTTAGAATAATTAGAGTATCTAAACAGACGGGTAACCATGGAACAATTGAGAATGTCACTAAAGATCTGAACCCTCTGCATCAGGTTCAGATAATTTCTACAAAACTTGATGAAACTTTCTAATTCAAGTAACAAGTAAACCTAGGGCCATTTCTTCTAGATCAATAAAAGAGAAAGTTTCACAATAGTTTTATTCAGTACAAAAGAGATTGAATCAGGAAAACACAAAAACAATAAATGAATCTTCATTATAAAAATTGGTGGAAATATTATAAATAAAATACTAGCAATAAAACCCAGGAACATATTAAAGACATAATAACCCCTCACCAAACAGGGTTTTCCCTCCCAGTGCAAGCCTGGTCCAGGTTAGGAAGTCAATGGCCATCCCTGCAAGCATTCACGCTGTGGATAGGCGGTTCCCTTGGAGTCCAGCCTTGCCTGATCCACAGGGGTCTGTCTGGAGCAGGAACTGCATCCGGCTGTCTGCTCCGCCTGGAGGCCAGGAAACTAGCTTTTTACAACTGTTACAGCCCATCAAGGCAGTGGCTCCACCAGCTTCTCCCAGCAGGTCACAGGGGGAAAGACCAAGCATTTCCATAGAGGTCAGCGAGGGGTTGGATAAAATTCAGTATTTTTCTGATTTTTAAAATAACTAAGTAGAATAGGAATAGACATTTGCTCCATAACATAATGAAATTATTTATGATAAAATTCATACTTAATGGTGAAAGGCTAGAAACATTCCCAGAAAAGTGTCAAACTTGGACACCAATTAATGCCACAACACGTAACATATTCTTGAAGTGCTATTTGGTGCAACTAATCAGAAGAGAAATATCAAGTTCATAAGTGTAAGAGAGGAGGTGTAATTATGTTTTGCAGATGGAATGTATTATACATGGGAGACAGAGAGAATTGATTGAAAAATTATTTGAAACAATGAGCAGTTCAGTCAGGTGCCTGGTTACAAGTTGAATTTGCAAAAATCGACAACTTTATAAAAAGCAAAACCAGTCAGAAAAGAAAATGAAAAAAAATTCCATTTATGACAGCAATAAAAAAGACCTTAAAAACACCAAAGAATAAATAAAGTGCATGTTCCTGGGACAAAAATTTAAAACACCAATAAAGATGAAAAAATTAATGCTATGACTACGTAGGAAGATACAATTATTTCTGGGATTGAAAAGCTCTACATTGTGAACTTGAAACTCTTCTCCAATTAATCTATATGTTTATGGTTGTCTAAATAAAACAGCAAGATAGTTTGGTTTCAACTAGATAAGCTGATTTTTATCTATGGGAAGTTCTTACATAAAAGGAAGGATGAGTAAATGGATGGCCAGAATTCAGATCAAGAGTAGATTTAAGTACATAAGATTCCAACATAGTAAAACATTGTAAACCACAGAGGTGTAAACAGTGCAGAGTTTGGGGTATGAATAAATACACAGGCTGGGGGAAAGAACCTAGAACAGGGTATATTAGATAACATCGGAGTTTAGTCTGTGATAGAGATGGTGTTTAAAATCATTAGAGCACGAGATTTGGCCATTAAGAAAAGTCAGGCAACTAGATAACCATTTGGAATAACATTATCAATCCAGACAGAAACTGGATTTCTAACTATAAAACTACTAAAAATATAGAAGTATTTTTTTTTTTTGGTTATTGGATAAGAAAAGCCCTAGCTAAGCAAAATACACATTCAGAAGCCATAGAGGACATGAGTAACACATTAAGTTAGATAAGATTAGAATTTTCTGGAAATAAAAAAATTACCATAAATTAGGTCAAAAGCAAATGACAAACTGAGAAAAAAAGAATGTAAGCGAGCACATACACTCACAACACACACACACACACACACATCCCGCACGAAAGGCTACCTTTAAAGATATGCTTCACATTTCACTAAGGAAAACACCAAAAATCTCAACAGAAAAAGAGACACCCTCACCCCCTTCCCCTCCAAGAAAAACCCAGTTCCCAGGGTCTGGGTAAAAGAATGCGCTGGCCTAGATGCTGGCCTAGATCACTGAACGCACAGGGAAGAAAGTGCCTGAGTTATAGGGGCTGATAAGGAACACTCTCCAAGACATATTTCTAAGTGACAAAGTGTGGGCTCGGCAGGACTGCACATATATGGATATGTTTATATTGAAGCAAGAAGTGTGGAAGGATGTGCCGGGCACGCTCCGTGGGGAACCTTGGAGCGGAAGCCTGGAGCTCTGGAGGAGGAAGGGCCCTGATTGCATTGCATCCTCCTAACGCACGCTGGGATTTCAAATCCCATACACATGTTCCCATCCAACTTTTAAAAACTTGGGGATTTTTCAGAACATATGGGAGAAACATGGCCACCAGCAGTCACCACAAGACGTTGCCAACAGGACCCCTCGCTGTTGGAGGCGGCCCCTGCAGGAGCCCTGCTTGAGCTGCCAACAGTGGAGGTCCTCCAATTACTAGTAGACAGACGCCACCGCTGCCTGCGCCCCTGGAAAGCCCCTGCAGAGCTCTGTCCTGTGAGCCATGCTAAAGGCAGCTCACAGGAAACGGAATCATTGGTTCCTGTTCTCAAACCTGGGGATGGGGACCATTTCTGGAAACCGTGCCCTTCACATCAGCATTCCTGTTGGGGAGACACAGGCTTCTTGAATTCCAGGGTAGGTGGGCAGCTTCCAAGAAGAAGAGAAACGGCAGGAGCAGTCTTTCAGCAAATAGAGGCTCTGGATGGGCATGCAGGTCAGCCAGTTACCTGTTTCTGGTGCTGAAAGCAGAGCGCAGGCAGCCGGCTCTCAGAGTGCCAGCCCACCTCTCAGGACCATGGTCCCATGCCCATGCCTGGGGCCTGGCTTTGCTCCGTACGTGGGACCATGCACCCACAGAACCCTGGGGCGTTGGGGCGAGTTGGCATCTGAGAGGAACATAATTGAGTCTATCGGGTTCCACCCCATGTCTACTCCAAGATGGGGCTTGGGTTCCAAATCTGTCATGTTTTTCTTCATCCTGAATAAGACAGGTGTCCTAACTCACCTTGTTCCTGGTCCAGACCCACAATGTCCTTCAAAACTCAGCTCAGATTTAAGGCCTTAAGGCTCTTCCTGACATGCCTCTTTCCCCCTCCCCTCAGAATTTAGTCACATTTTTTTCTTATTATATCTCTCAAACTCTGTTTTGATTTGACAAACCTGTCTGTGAACTCCTTGAAGGCAACACTGTCTATTTTCTCTCAAACCCCCATGGCTAGTGAGGTCTTCAGACTGTCTTGAATGGGACTGAGGCGAGGTTCCAAGGCATCATGGCTCAGACATAAGTGGGTGCAGAGCTGGTCCAGTGAGATGAGGAAGGAGCCCAAACCAGCACCAGTTGCCACTCCCTTTGCCTTCTGCTGCAAGGAGAGGCCCCTGGAACTCAGAGCAGCCAGGAGCTGATCATTCATGTGGCCCTCCACAGGGATTGGCTCTCACTAAGGAGGGCGCAGTGAGAGAGATGCAGACCGAAGGATTTGACTCCAGGGCAATGCATTTCAGACAATTCAGGCAGAGGATTCAGTCTTCACCTCCCTAAGTCACACACAACAAAACCCGGAATCACCCAAATCTCAACAGCAGGATGGTTTTCTAAACTGTAACGCATTCACACACCGGGACACAACTATCTACAGCTACACACAACGTGGCTGGATCTCACAGACACAAGGTGGAGTGAGAGAAACCAGACCCACAAGTGCACACCCCAGTGATGCCCTTGATGAAATCGCCCCAACTGATCATCAAGCATCAGAGTGAAGAGATGTCCCCCTTTCTGTGTCTGAAGGGATGCCAGAGCTCCCGGGGCACAGGGATGTTCTGTTTCTTGTTTTGGGCGCTTGTTTTCCTAGAGTTTGGAAGGTAAAACCTGATTGACTGCCAGGCATGCTGTGTGTTCCTTCCTACAGGTGAGCTGCACTTCATTAACAAGTTAGGGATACAGTGCACAAAAGACATCCCCTATTTCATGTTTCCAGAAGGCATTCCCACCGTTCTGACCTCCACCTACCACCACAGAAGACAAGCATGTCCCTTGGAGTGGACGCTGGCAGCACTGATAGGAAAAAACAGTGTTGGTCATATGCTCGCCTTGTTTTAGTTTGCCTTTTACTATTTATTGTTCATTTAAACTTTTATTAAATTTATTAGAGCAACATTGGTTAATAAAATTATATAGGTTCTACATGTACAATTCTATGGCACATCATCTGTATATTGCATTGTGTGTTCACCACCCTAAGTCAAATCTCCTTCCATCATCATATATTACCCTTTACTACATATACTACCTCACCCCACCTTCCTTCCCTCTGGTAACCACCATACTATTGTCTGTGTCTATGAGTTTTTGTTTGTCTGTCTTGTTTGTTTGTTTGTTGCTTTCAGTTTTGTATCCCATGTATGAGTTAAATCAAATGGATCTTGACTTTTCCTTCTGACCTATCTTTCTCAGCATGATATTTTCAAGATCTATTCATGTTGTTATAAATGTCAACATTTTCTCTTTTCTTATGGCTGAGTAGTATTCCATTGTATATATGTACCACATCTTCTTTATCCAATCCTCTACCGAAGGACACTTTGGCTGTTTCCATGTCTTGGCCACCATGAATAATGCTGCAATAAACATAAGGATACGTATATCTTTATAAATAAATGTTTACAAAATTTTTAGGTAGAAACCTAGTAAAAGGAGTCCTGGGTCATATGGTAACTCTATTCTTAATTTTTCTATGTACCTCTACACTGTTTTATAGTGAGTTTACCAATTTACATTTCTACCAGCAATGTATGAGGGTTCCATTATCTCCACAATCTCTCTTATATTTGTTATTTCTTATCTTGTTGATAATAGCCATTCTAACAGGTGTGAAGTGGTATCTCATTGTAGTTTTGGTTTGCATTTCCCTAATAGCTAGTGAAGTTGAGCACCTTTTCATATATCTGTTGGCCATTTGTATGTCTTCTTGGGAGAATTGTTTTTTCAGGTTCTCTGCCCATTTTTTAATTGGATTGATTGGTTTTTGCTGTTGAGTTATATGGAATATATATGTATATATATGTATATATGTTATTAACCGCTTATCAAATTTGTTCTTTGGAAATATTACCTTCCATTTAGTTGGTTCCCTTTTTGTTTTGTTGATGGTTTCTTTTGCTATGCAGGAGCTTTTTAGTTTGATATAGTTCCATTCGTTTATTTTTGCTTTTATTTCCCTTGCTTTGAGGTCAAATTCATAAAATCTTCTCTAAGACCAAGGTTCATAGTTTAGTACTTATGTTTTCTTTTGTGTATTTTATTGTTCCAGGTCTTATACTTAGGCCTTTACCCCTTTTTAAGTTAATTTTTATGTATGATGACCGATGGAACAGAATTGAGGGCCCAGAAGTAAACCCACATGTATATGGGTGAATGATTTTTGACAAAGGAGCCAAAAACATACAATAGAGAGAAGCAAGCCTCTTCAGTAAATGGTGCTGGGAAAATTGGAAAGCCACATGAAATAAGACTGCTATTTTTGTTCTTGCTTTAAATGAGCCCCCCTCCACCCCCACTTTTTTTAAAACTTCCTTCCTGACTTTTGAGTCATTTCCTGAAATCTTTGTCTGCCTGAGCTAAGGAACTTAGTACCCAAGATGGTTTGTAAGATCGACTCTTTGTTTCTCCA
Organism: Myotis brandtii; assembly: GCF_000412655.1. NCBI lineage: Eukaryota > Metazoa > Chordata > Mammalia > Chiroptera > Vespertilionidae > Myotis > Myotis brandtii. Next base: position 252,864 of record NW_005353597.1, on the reverse strand, counting down.
GGGGCCTTCTGTCCAGATATAAGCCTGAGCTGGACAGAGTTTTGGAGAAAATCAGGCATGAAAACAGTGACTGGAGTTTGAACTAACACAAGACTCCATGCATGAGTCTTTACTAAACCTCCTGGTGTGGACAAAGAATTGTGTTGTGTAGTGATGAAAGCTCCTTTTTCATGGAATGAAGTATCGCTTGACTCAGGGAAAGTACTTTTAATCTGCCCTCATTTCCCAGCAACACCAAATGGAAAGTGGAGCTCCAAGCTCACAGAGCCAGTGAAGACCCGAGATGGAGACACATGGGTTCTTGCCCCAGTGATGTGTTTTTATTTCCTGATCCATGATCCCAAGAATCAGCCTGGGTTGGAATCAATATGAATACACTCACCCTTAGCTGACATGATGGAGAGAAAGAGATGGGCCTCCTTCATCACTGTTTGCTGGTAGATAAAACACTACACCCTGCCCTGGCTCTTTTCCAGCTGGCTCTAAGGATTCCCAACAATGTGGGGCATCCAGGTTGGCTTTCCAATTCCCTTCCCGCATTTCCAGGATCCTTGAGCCTCCTAGGCTTCCTTCCTGTAAGAGAGGTCCACCTCTGAGCTCACTAAGAGTTATCCATGCCCATAGGTGCTGGCTGGGTGGACATGCTGTGCAAACTGCCAAAACATTATCTATACTAATAAAAGCCTATGTGGTCATCACGCCCTCACACTGTGATGCCCTCATGCCATAACAATCCATCACCAGGAGGCTGTGTACGCAGCGGGCGTGCGTGGGTAGGCAGGGCTGCATGCGTGGCGAGGAGCACACTGGTGGGAGGGGATTTGACTCTGCGTGTGCGGCGCGGCAGCAGGTCTCGAGGCTCCGGCCTACCTCTTTGAGGCAATCCATGAGGAGCCCTGAATGGGTGGGCGGGGCTTACCTCTTTGGGGAGATTGATTGCGGGCCTTCCGCACTGTGAGAGGGCACAGACCAAGCTGGGGACCGCCCCCCCCCCGCCCCCGCCAAGTGCATGAATTTTGTGCACTGGGCCTCTAGTTTAAATATAAACAGGAGTTTGGCAAACCATGATCTGGAGGCCAAATCCACCCCTCTGCCTATTTTTGTAAATAAAGTTTTATTAGAACACAGACCTATTTATTTACATATTGTCTGTGGCTAATTTTGAGCTACAAAGACAGAGTTAAGTCATTTCAACAGTGTTCGTATGACCCACAAAGCTGAAAACATTTACTCTCTGGTCCTTCACTGGAAACCCTTGCAAGCCCTGATGTTGTAATAGTAGGTGAGTTACTTTGTCTCCGTAATGTGTTACTATTTTCACAGGAACTTCTGGAGGCAAGGCCTGTAGAGGAGTGGCTGTTGTGCTGACAGTGGCACATCTCAAAGTAGTACAGGTGATGTTGCCACTGTTGCTCTCAGTGGCCCTGACAGCCCCATTTGATGGCTCCCTGCACTTCTCTGCATAGGCTGGTCCCCACCCTTCCCAGGGACAGTAGCTCTGATCCTTCCAAAGACACCTGGGAACCATGGGACTAACACTGTTCTTGAGATGTGGGTGGATGCTGACAGGTCTTGGTGAATGGTTTGGCTTCCTTGCAGCTAACAGGTGATGGAGCCACTTCCATCCAGGCCTCACACAATATGGGAATAAACTTGTGCTCAAGACCTCTCCTCTTTTATTTAATTGATCTTTTTATTTTGAGATTATTCATTTTGCAAGAAATAAAACACTGATTTCCCATGTAACCCCTTTTCAGTTTCCCCACTGACAACATCCTGCAGACCTGTAATGTACTATCACTCCTATCTCCTCCGTCACTCCTGGTCCCATCATCCCCTGTTTTTCCATCACTCCTTTCCTGACTTCTTCCTCACTCCTCTCTCCTCCATCACTCTTGGCTCCTCCATCATCACTCCTGGTTCCATCATCCCCTGTTTTTCCATCACTACTGCCTCCTCTATCACTCCTCGCTCTTTCATAACTCCTGGCTCCTCCAATAGTCTTCCTGGTGCTGTCTTGGGCAGAGTAGTCCATCCGAAAGAGTATTGCTGTCACTTATCTCAGCATGTGATTGTAGAAGGACCTGACCTGCAGGTTAGCAAGAGGAGTAATGAGACAAGGCTAGGGAAAGCATTTTGAAGCCCCAGTTACTACACTGTGCACTCTGCTCAGGATGTTCTAGGGCACAGCCTAAGAGCCCTCCGCACCACAGTGCCCACACATCCAGGCAAATGCCAGCTGGTTGGAAAGGAGCTTCCAAGAGAGATGCAGCTGTGTTCCTCTCTGAGGGGGAGACTGCAGCTCAGTTCAGAGAGTGTGCTGACTACTCAGAAGGTTCCAGACCCCTGTACTTCTTAATGCTGTGGTGTGTGTGTGTGTGTGTGTGTGTTAGAGAACATCCAGCCCAGGCCTCACTCCCAGTGAGTTTGATTTACCTGGTCTGGTCCAGGCTGGTGCTTATCACTGCGGTTTGTCACATTCCCAGGGTGATTCTCACATGTGATGGAAGGAGATCCAGTCCAGCGTCACCTGGGAACTAGGAAAAGTGGTGTTTGTGGGATTGCAGTCCCTGGGTTTCTTACCTGCAGACTCACTGGCAGCCTTGAGAAAGCACTTTATTTCTGCTGCTCTTTCTGCTTTTAGAGCTGAGAACACAGAGGCACACTTCCCAGCATATGGGGCTGTCTTAAAGGCAACACAGCCAGAGAGTGGCCAAGTCACATGCTTGCTGTCCCCGCAGTACCTGTTCAGATCACCACATTTGTGTTGCTATTATTCCTTTAGAAGAATTTCCTGGTGCATTTCAGAAAGGGGCTTTTCATGCTTTGTAAAAAGACCATGACACGGAGGGAAGTCAGGAAGGAACCCTGAGTGGTGGCCTTGAGAATCATATCGCCATGTCAGTGCTGCTTGGGAAATCCAAACACCCTGATGTTAACAAAGCGAGGAAATCATGACGGGGAAGGACAGCGCGCCTTGGTGTGTCCTTGAGGATGCACATGCCCATCCTGACAGATGAAGAAAGGAAACTGGATGGAGAGAGAAGGGTCTGGTGAGCTCCGGGAAGGCCGGCCCTCAGCAGCCACTGGTTTTCTTTCATTCACTTTCATTCTGAAAGACTTGCCAGCAGCAAACCTGGTGCTGGGGGTCCAGGAGCCACAAACCCTCCTCCATGGTTTCTTAATTTGAACACAGCTCTTCCTGAAATGGAAATACCTCTAACCAATTGACAATGCACTTTGTCAATACCTATTGGATTGACCGGCCTTTCTCCCTGCTTGATCCTCTTTCTCCCCTACCCTATCCTGGGGATTTGTGAATTCACTCAGTTACTCAGCACCTCCTCCCTATAGCAGGCACTGGGGAGCCAGCAAGGGCAAAAGACACAAGTTTCCATCTCTGATGGGGTGTATAGTCACTGGAGGGAGACTTTATCAAATACACATATGTGACGTTGCAAATATGCTGAGTTCCAGGAACAAAAGGTGGAGAGGTATATTGTGAGAGCAAATGACAGGGAGCGTGGGCCTATTATGGGAAAACCGGCAAAGCTTCACCAAGATGTAAGGAGTTAAAAGAGTGAACTAGTTGGTCTGTGTGTGTGTTTGTATGCACGTGTGTGTGGACATGTTTATGCGTGCGTGGGTGTACACACCTGTGTTGGCATGTATGTGTAGGCTAGTGTACATAGCATTGCAAAGACCGTGTGGAGGGGACCAGGTAGCCCACAGAACTGTGGCTAGAGAATGTGGAAATGAAAATAAAAAGGAGAAAAGCATGAAGTAGGCCATGTTAGAATTTTGGTTTTTATCTGGAGAGCAGCAGTGGAAAGGCCCAGCAGTGATTCACTGTGGTGTGTGTTTGTGGGGGAATAAAGGACCAGGTTTAGAGTTCAGAACAATCTCCCCTGACTGTGAAGAGGTCCAAGGGAGGGGTGGAGGGGAGGCATGGGGAGGTGGCCGGGAAGGTAGAAAGAGGACTCCGTAGGGCTCAACGATAGATTTTCTGTAAGAAGCTTTGGGAGATGGGAGGTTAGGAGGCCCCTTGTATTTCCTGTGTGACTGGTTTTAGAGGTGGAGGTGGGGGGTGGGGTGGGTGACTGGTTTTAGAGGTGGAGGTGGGGTGGGGTGGGGTGGGGCAGAAAGTGAGTGAAAGTTTGGTGTTGGTGACTTTGAGACATGAGGTGAGAAGGAAGCAGCTGCTATTTGACTTTGGAGCTGAAAGAACAGGTCTAATGTGGGTCTGTGGGACGAGGTGATGGGGATTTGGTGTGAATGACGTTGTTCAGGACGCACAGGACATGAGGGAGACGGGACCCAGGAGTGGACTCCCCAAGGGTTAGCCACCAGAGAGGCGGGAGGGATCCTTGAGGATGCTGATTACCGCGGTCCCTGAGGGAGGATTCCAGAAGGAACGTCTGAGGGCCCAGTAACTGAGGACTGATAGGGGCCATGTGATCTCTTGTGATCAGGAGGCCTTTGTGAAAGCAGCTTCAGGACATCCAAGAGGCAGTCAAGAGAGAAGTGAGAAAGGTGGGAAAGCAGAGGTGACAGGGCCCAAGTAAAAGGGTGTGGCAATGGCAGGAGGAGAGGCCGGCTTTGGCTGGGGCCACAGCAGCTTCCAGGCGGGTGCTAGGACATGGCGAGGCTGCTGCACCTGCCCCCTGGCTGACAGTTTTCCCAGGCCCGAGGAGGGCAGCTAATCCTCTATCCCTCTGTGTCTTTAATCAGGTTGCTGCATTACGGGGAGAAGAAATCAAGCATAAACCTTAGTCAGAGCAAGTTACCCACATCCTTTATGTGCTATGTTGACATATTCAGTTATGGCATTTCCTAGTAAAAGGAGCTACTGTTTTCTGCACCCTTCACTGCCCATAACTTGCAACTTTGAGTTGAATTGGAAATATGTTTGTTTATTTACTTATTTCAAAACATGTTTTTATTGATTTCAGAGAGGAAGGGAGAAAGAGGTAGAAACATCAATGATGAGAGAGAATCATTGATCAGCTGCCTCTTGCACGCCCCACACTGGGGATCGAGCCTGCAACCGGGCAAGTGCCCTGACCGGGAATCGAACTGTGACCTCCTGATTCATAGGTCAACGCTCACCCACTGAGCCGTGCCGGTGGGGCTGTATGTTTTATTGAATTCTGTGGAACCTGCTGGTTTTGCATGTGGCAACCCAACTCTTAAAGATTAGTCACCATTTTAAATTCCAATTGTTTTCTGTAGACTCAGAGATGAATTTTCAGCACACCAAAGCCACTTCTACCTTTAAAACACAAGAGCTAAGGAGACAACGTGCACTCACTGGACTATTCGGGGGCAACGTGGGCGGCCCTGAGTGGTCTGGTTCCGCCGTAGGGAGCCCTGTGCAACCATTGCTCTGCAGGAAGTGGAGCCGGCATGTTTTATCCTGAACAGCAGAGGACGCAGGGTCTGAGATGGCTTCTGCGTGTCGGAGCCTGCTGCATCTTGGTGCCTCATCCCTATTTCTGCCGCCTGCTTTATTCCCGTGGGAAAGAGAAAAGTGACGGCAGGGATGTGGGTGTGAATGCAGCTCAGCCCTGCCTGCTCCCGGCCCTCCTGTGCCCTCTATGGCTCCTGCTTTCCCTGGGCCCTGAGGTGTAGGGCAGGCCGTGGGAGCCTAGACAAGCAGGCAACAGCCAGTCTCTCTGAGTGTTTCATTGTCAGCCCTTCCAAGCCCCCATCTCACCTGGAATATCTGCGTGTAAAAGCAGCCCTTTCCTGCTCCACAAAGCTGCCTTCCTCATCGTCAGCCCCTGAAGAGGGAGGCCCACGCTTCCACCAGAAATACTCCAACTAGAAGACTGTTCTGTCTTCAGTCCGTGTGAGAGGAGCGGAGTCTGACCCCTAAACTGTGTGTAACTTTGATTCAGCAAACAGCCCAAAGGTCTGGAGGCCCAGGAAGGACTTGAGTGGCCTTCGGGTCAGAGCTGGCCCTGGAGAGGAAGACCTTTTGGACTCCAAAATCTGGCACGCGTGCTTTCAGCTGAAAGGAACAGCCAAAGTATAAGTTGCTCAAACCATTAAAAATGCTAATAATTTCTTAGAAGCAATCTCAGGTGGGTGATTGGTGTGGCTCAGCCAGCAGTTCAAGGAGGCCTTTGAGGACCCAGGCTCCTTTCCTATTTAGGCTCCACCCATCTGAGTGGGCCAGCTTGTCCTGACTGCCAACCAGCACTCAGAAGACCATTCAGAAGCCTGGAGGACTCTTTGCCGCCTCTCTATTGCAGGGCAGAGGGGAATTTCCCAGAAGCACCCAGTACTTCCCCTCACACCACGTAGGTAGAGTCCCACGTCTGAGCTGCTCCAGGTGCTGGCTCAGACCCATCCAGGTTGATTCCCGGGCCAGAGGAGTCTGCTGGCATCTCCTAAAGCTTATTGCCCACAGATACACAGTGAGCTTCTCTCGGGAAGAATAAGAGAGGACACGTACTGGGGAGTCATGAAAGATTCATAAGACATAAGTAGGACTCTCCACACCCCTCACTTTATATAGAGAGAAATGCACACAGAATCCCAGATAGACTACAGATCAATTCCAGCCGAAGAACTTACTCTCGTGGCTTTAGATGGAAGGCGGGTGGGCTACTGGGTTGATATTTAGTGAAGTGGAGGCCCCCTGGGCTACAGAAGCCAGCAAGGCAGCACCCCTGAGGGTGCTGGTGTGGCCACTGATTGCCCAGTCAGAGAGGGGTGAATGTTGCCAGACACTTTGATTTTTTAAGAGAAGCCAGAAATCCAGATCTTCATGTAAAACCTTATGCTTCTGAGATAGTGATAAGTAATTCAAAATTTTAAGAACATTGTGTGGGTCTAACAGAAAATGTCCCAGAGCTGGACCCAACCTGGGACCCACAGTTCTTCTCATTCAGACAAAGAGGCCAATGTCTAGACGTCATTACGTGGCTTGACTGCTACTTGTGTTCACTGACTAGGAGTGGCGCCTCCAGCTGAGAGAGATCAAATACTCTACCAGAGACCCCAGAGCACGGTCATTCCGGTCATTCCCTCCCAGACCTGAGGGTCCGGTCACTGTCCAACTTTTATCTTCTAGAAAGAACTGGAAAAGGTAGACGAGATAACCAGGGCTCTCAGGAAATAGAAATGTTTCCTTCGAAGAGGAGTGTTTCCCTCGTGGTGTTGGAGGAAGGTAGGGTGTGGACAGTGTGATTCAGAGTTTCAGAGGGAAACCCTACGTAATCCCAGGCATTTATGGGAAATGAGACTCCTGTTTCATTGGATGATGACACTCACCTACCAGTAAGGTAGAATTGGACTAATGAGCCCAACCTTGGGCAGGCGCATCTGTGCCCTTGGGCGGCCCACGTTAGCAGATGCCTCCAGAGATGCAGAGGTGGAGCCCCTGCACGCTACGGACCTCAGCATTTGGACTCTCGTCAATTTCAACAGGATTTAGTGCTGGCACTGGGGTGTCACTTGTGCTTTTTTGTCTTGGAGAATCCAGTCATGGCTGTGGTGTCTAGCTGATAAGGACTCTGCTCTGTCATTGTGCCCGGGGACAGATTCTCATGTGCCCACCCCACTCCCACCCTCACCTTGTCGCCTCAGCTGCCACTGCCAGCGCCTGCCTGTGTCACCTGGGGCTCTCTCTGGGGACTGGGGTTCCCACCTCATCCTGTTTGCCCTGCCTTCTTCTCCTTAAACCCTTCCCACCAGGAGGTGGAAACGGGGAAGCTGAGCAAAACAAAGAAGCTTGTAAAAAGGCAAATTGTTGTTATTTCAAGAAAATGGGCATAAAAATGCAACCTGGTGTTAACATAAAAAACATTCAAACCTGTAAAGAATTTCTGTGAGTTCATTTGAGCCAAATTGTTGACAATTGCCAGGAAGCATAATCTCAATGGATTGGGATAATGCTCCAGGGAATGGCAGTTTTTTACCCTGTTTTATACATTACAATCAAAGAAGGAGATGTAAGTGGGTTACATAAAATCATTGGTGATAGATTAGGGAAGTGGGAGAAAGCAAAGCAGGGAAACCTCTGGGATTTGATAAAAAGTAAAATGACAGACACACGCTTCTTTTACTTAGGTGGGTGCAGGATAGCTAACAGTCAACAATTAACTCAATAACAATGAGGGGCTTTGTGGTCTCCACAGAGTGGTGCTTGTATTTTGAGGGGTCTGGAAAAAAGGGAAATTACTTTGACATTCCAAAGACATGTTATTGTAGATGCAAAAGGACAACAGGCTCAGTTAAGGTAAAGATTGACCTTTTTCAGGGAAGATACTGGCCTACTACGTGTCTACCTACCATAAATGGCTTTTAGTTAAAGTTTTAATTTCAGACCATCCTTTGCAGTTACTTTGGGTCTCTGAGTTTACAAAACTGCCATGCAGGTCTTCCCTGAGTTAGTCATGTTAGCATGTGCCCTTTTTTCATCCACACTGATTTATTTTCAAAATGACTGCATTGGACTAAATTCAGTCAGCCCATTCTTTTTCTTTAATTTTTTTTTTTTTTTCAGAGAGAAGAAGGGAGAGGGAGAGAGAGACAGAAACATCAATGATGAGAGAGGATCATTGATCGGCTGCCTCCTGCATGCCCCATACTGGGGATTGAGCCCACAACCCAGGCATGTGCGTTGACGTGACCTCCTGGTTCACAGGTCAACACTCAACCACTGAGCCATACCGGCCAGGCCCAGTCAGTCCATTCTTCATGAGATGTCAGAACAGGGGCCCTCTTCACCTGTTTGCCACTAAGTACCCAGATCAAGGCAATGGGTGCGGTCCACACTGGACTTGTCTTGCTTTGCTCCTCTGTGGTCTGTCTTTTCTGCTCTCACCTCCTCCCACTGCGTGAAGAGGGTCAGACTGTCACACTGGGCCTTTTATAGGTGGGAAATCAGGGGCACAGGAGAGCTGCATCATTCCCTGAAGTCAGAGCTTGGACCAGGCATGACAGCAGAACTCACAAGGCACCTTCAACCAGAACCAGGGGCTCTGCCCTCTAGCTTTGCACTTTATGAAAACAGGGAGGGCTCCACGTTTCTGAGGAATGCCCTAGTTGAGTCAGATTCTAGAGCCTCGAGGGTGCTCAGGGAGCTGCATGACCCTCCATAGAGTGGGAAACGCAGTTCTTGACAGATGCATCTGAATGCTGCACAGCCCAGAAACCAGCCCAAGGCCTGCACCTGGCATGTCTGTGCTCCAAAGCCATGGGCGTGTGAGCATCCTGATGGCGCCTTTGGGTGAAGGTTAGGATGGAATGTACCTGCTGCCTCCGCTCTCCCTGCCCCAGTGAGCGGGGCCTGGGCTTTTGGAGGTGTCAGTGCCCTTGCAGAGCTAAAGCCCTGGGCGCCCATATGGAACTGGCTGGTCCTATATGCCCACAACAACTTGTGACCCGCGGAGCAGGGAGATGGATTGGCATGAACATGCCCCACCGATGGACCACAGGGTGTTGGAACCTTTGAGCTGGGCATGGACTCTGCAGCCCCAGGGCAGGTGGGGAAAGCTCACTGGACATGTGTTGAGATCCTAGGTCACAGTGCTGGCTTGGAGAACAGACACATATCACCTTCTGCTCTACCTACATCGGCCTTGGTTCTTGGGCTAGGGACACCTATGGCCATCACCACCATCTCTCTGCTCTGAGCAGCCCCTCTCCGTGTGCCCCCCAGGTCACTATGGCAGGCAGTCAGGCCTCTTCAGGTGACAGTGTGATGCCGTCAGACATGAGTCTACCTGGGATCTTAGAGAAGGTGCTGTGGTGCAGACACTTCATCCGTCTGGGATGTTTTTGGTGGCTTCCCTGAGAATCAAAGAGGGCAAAGGATAACCATAAGTGTCAGAACTGTTAGGTAGTAAGTAAGACTATTCACGTGCCAATGATGGCAAAGGCGATGAAGCACGGACTGTGTCCAGCACTTTACTAGGTCATCTCATGTAACTCGTATGCCCCTGTGCACGGGACACCATTTATACATTAGGAAACGGAGGCCCGGAGAGGAGAAATACTGGCCCAAAGTCACAGGGCTAGTAAGCATCACATTTTGATGAGTGATCACACCTACAGAACGTGGGCAGTATCATTTCCGTTTGCTCTAAGTCAGCTATTTTCAACCGGCGTGCCCCAAGAATTTTTAAAACATGCAATACCTGACTACCTAGTCAAGGGCAGTGACTGCTTTTCCCTTAGATTGTCAAATAAAAAATAGGCAATGGCCAACGCAACAATAACAATGTGGTGTGAATGGATAAAAATTAAAGCAATTTTTTGGTCAGATTGGCAAAATATATTTTTGGGTGTGGTGCAGAATTTTAGTAATTAGTTGATGCCTGCCATGATGAACAAGGTTGGACATCGCTGCTCTCAGTCATTTGAGTTTGGCGGTGCCAACCGAAGCCAGGCCAGGCAACAGCGGCAGTTCTGACCTGGGAAGATGGGGTCCAGCTTTTCTGAGTGCTCCTGGAGCAGGATGCACCGCCTCCAGCCAGGGGGTCCTGGGTGTGGACCTGGGCACCCCTGGCACTGGTAGGCGCAGTGGATAATGGATGCTTGAGATGTTGGCTTCTCTAGATCTCGTCTATAATCCTCAGAGTCTCCAAGAGTCCTGAATTAGCTTTCAAGAAAAAGAAAATAAATCTCTAGTCAACCTACATGACCTTCTTTCAAATGACTGCTGTGTCGTTGTTCTCATTTCATGGAGAATTGAATCTGGGTATGTGAGGTCAAGTAGATCATTTTTATTTCTATAAAATTGTATCATCCAAACAGGGCTAAATTCTTATGAGAAGTGATTGGAACCTCTGAGAATGCTGTAAATGCCAAAGGGATCCTGAACACCACATGGGCCAGCCCCGTATCAGGATTTACAACCTTGCGTTTCACCCCTGGAGCTGTGGCTGGAGATGCCATGTGTGAAGAGATCCTGCCCTGCGGAAAGTGTGGTTCCTCTGTGTGATTTATCTCTTTCCAGATGCTGATAAGCAGCCTTTGCTTATCAAAGCCAGTTGCCAGGAGGCGAGCAGAAGTTAACCTTAAAAACAACATTTAGAGGGAAGGCAGGGGAGGGTGGGTGGTGGGGGCTTGGGGTGAAGAGATCAACCAAAGAACTTGTATGCATATAAGCATAACCAATGGACGCAGACAATGCAGGGTGGAGGGGGTGTGTGGT
>NW_005353597.1:222183-241427 GCF_000412655.1 Myotis brandtii | reverse complement strand
GGACTGAAAGGTCCCAGGTTCGATTCCGGTCAAGGGCATGTACCTCGGTTGTGGGCACATCCCCAGTAGGAGGTGTGCAGGAGGCAGCTGATCGATGTTTCTCTCTCTTTGATGTTTCTAACTCTCTATCCCTCTCCCTTCCTCTCTGTAAAAAATCAATAAAATATATTTAAAAACAAACAAAAAAAAAACAACAACAAAAAACCAGCATTCAGCCAGGCACATTTTTTACAAGTGTTGTGCATGATAAATTCCATTAGGAGACTATTTGGGAGAAGGGGAAAGATCAATAATGCTCTGTGAGGATGCTTACCCAGCCAGGGAGCCAGACAGAGAAGGTGGAGAAGTCTCTGAAAAGAGAAAAGCTCCGAGTCTCCAGCAAATGTAACAGGGGGTTTCTCCTTGTCATTTTTGCCTTTGTCTGTTTCATTACGATCACAGGGACAGGACTCTGGTCTGTGCACCAGCCCCCATAGGAAGTGTTCACAGCTATTGTCTTCTTTAATGTAATCCTCACGGCAGCATCTTGGCACCATGACCCTTATTCTTCCCATTTGACAAATGAGGAAGACAAGATCTCTGCAGGTGAGGAGGTGGGGTCTAATCCCGAAGCCAGCAAGTGGTCAAGGTGAGGCTTCAGTTTCAGTTACTGGAGGCAGAGTCTTGGGAGTTCGCAGCTCCTGGGCCTCCTGGTGTGATGGCTGCTCACGCCTCCTGCCAGGCACTGTTCTGAGAGTGTTCCAGGTACTGATTTATGCGACCCTCACAAAGCCTCATGAGATGCGAAGTTGCACTGTCCCCCCTGTTCCAGTTGAAGAACCAGTCACAGATGGTTGTGCCACACAACATGAACAGAGTGGTTCGGTAGCTTGTCTAAGGTCGCACAGCTAGTGAGTGTCAGAGTGGGCTTTGAACCCAGGGTAGATGTGTTCTATTCCTTCAATGAAGAACAGTCGGGAAATTGACAAGCTGCCCCACTGGGAGAAGTGTGTCCTAGTGTGGTTTTGCACACCTGGCATACTTGTACCCCAGGTGGGTTGGTGCAGCAGCTCAGACCTTGGTATAACATAATTACTTTCAGAAATAATCATGTCATAATCAACATTTATAATTTTTAATTTTGTTCTTTAGGTTTTTTTTTAATTTGATTTTTATTGATTTCAGAGAGGAAGGAAGAGAGAGAGAGAAGGAAACATCGACGATGAGAGAGAATCATTGATCGGCTGCCTCCTGCATGCCCCACACTGGGGATTGAGCTCACACCCCAGGCATGTGCCTTTTACTGGGAATCAAACCGTGACCTCCTGGTTCATAGGTCAATGCTCAACCACTGAGCCACGCTGGACAGGCTTGTTCATCAATTTCAACACAAACTATTAAAAAGGATGACATTTCAATTTGTAAACATGTTATTCAGGTGCAGGCCAACTAATATTTGCACTTAACTAAAGATATCATGCCTCACTTATTCCCGCTCTTTCCCCTTGTTTTAAACTTTCAACCCAGAAACTCCAAGTGATCACAGAGGATGATGAAATTGAAGTGAGTCGCTAATATTTGCACTTAACTAAAGATATCATGCCTCACTATTCCCACTCTTTTCTCTTGTTTTAAACTTTCAACCCAGAAATTCCGAGCGATCACAGAGGATGATGAAATTGAAGGGTCAGGTTTTATTTCTTTGTCTTCACAGTCTCTACTATCATTGTTCATTGCAAATCAACTGTGTCTGTGCGCGGATATGTGTGGTCCATCCAGCTGAGCGACTCCCACCCAGCAGGAACTTGCTCCGGAAGGCACGTGGGTGGGAAGGCCTGAGGGCTGGGGACCTGCATTGTAAGTGGGAATTCCCCAAACCTCCAAGGGGAATACAATGCTTATTAAAGTATATGTAATTAAAAAGGGCTAATCTGAAGTTTGCATATATATTATTAAAATAACCACGACTACCACAATTGTTTAGAATTTAGACCAACAATGAACAAACTTACTTTTTTTGTTTTTGTTTTTTTTTCGGGGAGGAGAATTTTATCATTGACCTTGTTAGTGGGGCTTGGTGAAAATAAACAGATAATTTAAAAGACCAACTTTTAACGACTGCTTACATTTTCTGCTGATCTTGTGGACGTCATGGTCCCTCCTCAAGGGACAGAGAGAAAGTCAGAGGGCGCCAAGGAGAGAGGGGAGAGCCAGTAAAGCAACTGTACCGTCTCTCGAAGCTCAGTGGGTCAGCAAGAGGAACATGGCATCTATGCTGTGCAGATAGGTGGTTCACTGCCTTATGCCATCTGGTGAGGGCTTGGCAGTGGACTCCGTTCCCACTACCTCCCCAGTTTGCTTCCTACATAAATCCAGAGGATGAAGGGAACAAGAGCTCACTGTTGCTGGTGCTAGAGCAAGAAAGGCATTCGGGGTCCTGGTCCCATCTCCTTGTGTACAGATCAGGGGATTGGAGCCAAGGCTGAGTTAACGGGGTTACTAGAAATGATGAAGTGGAACCCCCAACTCCCAGGACAGAGCAGTTCCGGCCATTTACGTGGCCTTTCTCACAGTAAGTGCTTCACGGTACTTCCTGGCTTAACGGATGAATAACCTGCACACATGTCTTTGCTAGTTCATTTTCTTCTTTAAGACGTCAACACTCGGCTAAGTGAAGAGTAGTCGATTTACAAGTTCCCATGTGGAAGATGAAGAATTGCCAGCAAAAGAAGAAATCCTGAAAAAGATCTGGGTGGCAGGGTGGCTAACAAGAGGTAAGCCACTCACTCAACCCGTGTCCTTACGCACCAACCAACAGCCCGCTGGCAGATCCTGCAGGATCATGATAGTTAACTGAGGGACCAGCTGTGGGCTGCAGACAGGAGTCCAAAGCAGAAGAGAGGTTCCCTGCTGTGAGCCGATGGCAGGCTGCAGCCCAGCTCAAGGCGAACACTGTCAGATTGCTTTTGGAGAATGTGAAGAAGTCACTTGCCCATAAACAAACCTTTAGAAATGCAGCTTCTTCCAGGCGGAGATCAGCACCGACACTCACTAAGCCTCAATGTGTGTCCAGCAACGCTGGCCCGAAACTAAGGACACCAGCCTTCCCAGGTCCCCTTGAACCTGGCTACTTCCCCAAGTCTGGGAGCAAATTCAGAATCCTGAGGTGGCAAGTCATGAGGAGAGGGGGTCTGGGAGACTCAGACCCTACAACCAGCCCCTCTGATTGCTCTTCAGCCCAGCCCCATTTCCTCATCTCCCGTGGGCACAGCCTTTAAGAACCCCGGAAAGTGGTAGTATAAACAGGAAACCAGGAAGCCCTCCTGTGTGCCCTCCCACCCCACTCCATGCAGCACCAAGAATGGCCTGATCATCTCCTGAATCTGCTGTCCTTCCTCTAGGGCCTATCTCAGTCCGAGTCCCCCTCCTCTCTGCCTGGGAAATCGGCTGCTCAGGGTCCCTTAGCCCTCGCCACGCCACAGAAGGGGGGACGCTTTCTCATACACATCTCAGCCTGTCAGCCCCTCTGTGTTTCCCCATGGATTGAAGTAGCCCTACATCTTCACAGTTTGGGCTCACAGGGCTCCACCTTCCCCATCCTTCCTTTTTATTCCTCAGGATATAATCTCACTGCCCTTCCTTACTCCCTGAGAAGCTCACAGCCCTCCCACAGCAGGGCCTTGGTATGTGCTGGCCCCCTCTATGGATATCATTCTCCCTCTTAGATATTCCTCGCTAAGACTCTGGCTTCATTGCTATTCTTCCCCAGAGGAGCCTGGCCCACCCCTCACCAGGTCAGGACATCTCTGACGCCCTCAACTTCTCCCTGTGGTACTTGTCACAGTTTCAACTGTTCAACTTGTTCAAATCTGCCCACTCAGACTTTAAGGGTCACAAAGGCAAGATTCCCCTCCTAGATTCTCAGTGCTGAGCCCAGCACATAGTAGGGGCTTAATTAACTTTGGGTGCATGGGCAGATGCATATAGTGGGCAGATGGATGAATAGTAGATGGATAGATGATGGATGGATCTCCATAAGCAACAAGGAGCACAGGGAAGATCCTGTAGTTTCTGAGAGAGGGTCCCTGGACTATCTCAAATACCTTATGAAAATAAGCAGGACATAAGGAACACCTCTGAAAGATATCCAGCTGAAATCTGAGATGGGCACCTGATTTATGCTTTGGGGAAGCTGGAAGCCAGTGAGTTCCTAAACCCCATTAAACCCTAAACTCACTCAAATCTCTATATGGCAGATGCTGGTACTGCACCCACAGCCCGTGGCGGTCCCCTGTGATTCTCCACCTGCGTGTTCCCTCTGGTGTGCTGGGTCCTCACAGTCAGCCCTGAGCACCAAGGGGCTGCTGCCGCCAGCGAGGAGGAGGCTGGAGGAGACCTGTGCCAAGCCCCGCCCCTCAGCTGGGAGACTCTGCCATATGACCCACATCGTCTCTCAGAATGTCCCAGGGAACTGAGGTCCAGGGGCCCCAGTGTCGCCTGCCCTTTCAGTCACCCTGTGTTGGCTCCTCCTTTTTTTTTTTGTCTCACTGTTCCTCCCAAATAAACTAATTGCCCTGAATCCTTATCTCAGGGTCTGCTTCTGGGGGACCCCAATCAAAGACGGCCCCAATAAGCACAACGGGCCTGTGACACTGGGAAAAACAACAACCCTGGTAGTCTAGGGCCTTTGGTGAGTTGCTGTGTGGGAGGTGGTCAGCCAGGATGCCTGGCTCTTGTTAGGAACAACAGAATCGTGATGAAGGCAACGGGAGCCAGGCCTGGACCCTCCTCCTGGGCCCAGACGTCCGACCCTTCCCGGGAACCCTGAGCGGGGCAGGCAGGGTCAAGCCCAGGGCCAGGAGGCCAGAAACATTTCCATTTTTTCTTTCTGATGCTTTGGATTCACTGCCTCCTCCCCGCACAGTGTTTGCACGGTGACACCCTGAAAACTGCGAAATTTCGCCCAATTTGGTTTGATGTTCTCGAGGCGCTTGGTGCTGTATGAGACACTCAGACATTCCCACGGCCCAGTTCCTATTTAAAAACTGCCTCTCTATTTAAAGTTCATGATGGGGGCAATAAAAGGGAAAAGACTCTCAAAACTGAAGGGAACGTGAGATAGGAAAAGAAAAATCCACTTTGCTTCTAAAAAAGGCTGAAAATGATAACCATCCGTGGTCTCGTGTGTCAAGTCTGAGGATTCTTTCCTCTTTCTGGTTGCTTGCAAACCAGAGTGGAATTTTGTTATGGGTTGCTCAGTGAGATGTTCAAGTTCCTGGCTCCTGAAACTCCCTCCTCGCTCTGTAGCATGCCATTTAAGCTCCTCGTATGGATGGGAGAGAATGGATCCAAAATAAAGCAGCCAGTGTCCCGGGCTGCCTTCCCCCGATGTGGCCACATTTTCCCAGAGCTCAGCCAGGGACCCAGCAAAGCCGCCTGGCTCCTTTTATGAACAACAAAACCATGATGAAGGCAACAGGAGTCAGAAAACTATTCACTGCAGGAAGTCCCAGTATCCGGTGAGAAATAAGAAATACAACAGCACAGGATGCGCCTTGGGTCAGGGGGACGTGCAAAGCCTGCAGCCTTTGTGTTCTTCTCTGTGCCAGAGTGTCAGCGTCTGAGCCCTCGGCTCCCCTCTGAGCTTGGCTGGGGCGGGCACGGTCACTGTCAGACTTCCAGCCCCCGCCGAGGGCGACACGGAGATCGCGATGGCCACCTCCGCCAGCCTGCTGCTGCTGCTGCCGCTGCTGAGCCAGCCCTGGCTGGGGGCTGGTGCTGACACACAGGCCGTGGTGTGCGCGGGCACTGCCTGCTACTCGGCCCACTGGGGCAAGCTTTCTGCCGCCGAGGCCCAGCTTCTCTGCAGCAAGGACGGGGGCAACCTGGCCACAGTGAGGACTGAGGAGGAGGCCCGGCACATCCAGCGAGCACTGGCCCAGCTCCTACAGCCTGGGGCGCCCTGGACAGGCAAGTTCTGGATAGGACTCCAGCGAGAAAGGGGCAAGTGCTTGGACCCCAGGCTGCCCCTGAAGGGCTTCAGCTGGGTGGGCGGTGGGGAGGACACACTGTATTCCAACTGGTACAAGGAGGCCAGGCACACTTGCATCTCCAAGCGCTGTGTGTCCCTGATGCTGGACCCGTCCGTCTCTTCCCTCTCCAGCCACCTCCCCAAGTGGTCTGAGGGCCCCTGTGGGAGCCTGGGCGCTCCTGTAAACAACATCGAGGGCTTCGTGTGCAAGTTCAGCTTCAAAGGCATGTGCCGGCCCCTGGCCCTGGGGGGCCCAGGCCAGGTGAACTACACCACTCCTTTCCAGGCCACCAGCTCCTCCTTGGAGGCTGTGCCCTTCGCCTCGGTGGCCAATGTGGCCTGTAGGGATGAGATTAGGCAGCATTTCTTCCTGTGCAAGGAGAAGGCCACTGATGTGTTTGACTGGGGCATCTCGGGACCCCTCTGTGCCAGCGCTGAGTACGGATGCAGCTTCGGTAACGGGGGCTGCCAGCAGGAATGCTTGGAGGGGGAGGGTGGCTCCTTCCGCTGCGGCTGCCGCCCGGGGTTCAGGCTGCTGGATGACCTGGTGACCTGTATCTCCCGGGACCCTTGTAGCTCCAGCCCGTGCAGAGGAGTGGCCACATGCGTCCCCGAGTCCCTCTGGAAAAACTACACGTGCCAGTGCCCCGAAGGCTACCAGCTGAACGCGACTCAGCAGGACTGTGTAGATGTGGACGAGTGCCAGGCCTCCCCCTGTGAACAGGAGTGTGTCAACACCCCTGGGAGCTTCCACTGCCAGTGCTGGGTGGGCTACGAGCCCAGCAGCCCCGGAGGGCAGGCCTGTCAGGATGTGGATGAGTGTACGAGCCCCGAGGGTGGCCTTTGTGAAGGCTACTGCCTCAACACGCAAGGGTCCTTCCGCTGCACCTGCTTGCCAGGCATGGAGCTGGCTCCCGACGGGGTCTCCTGTATCACAGGCCCCACGTTCCTGGGACCATCTGCTGAGACCCCCCAGGAGCAGAACACAGGAGATAGAGAAAGGAGCCTCAGGCCTTCTACCACAACCTCAAGTCCAACTGGGGGTCCTGAGGGCACTTCCAAGGTGGCATCCACCGGGTGGAGACTCTTCCTTGAATCCAATGCCTCTATCACCCCTACGTCACCCCAGTCTCTGGCCACCACTGGGTCCCCTGGAATCTGGATGGAGTACAGCAGCCATCACCCCACAGCCACCACTGGTCACGAGGAGTCTACGGATAGGGATCTCATTGCCCAACAAAAGAATGACAACCCCGACTGGCAAAAGCTGCTTTTGTTCTATATCCTCGGCACTGTGGCGGCCATCTTACTCCTGCTGGCTCTGGCCCTGGGGCTGCTGGTCTACCGCAAGCGGAGAGCCAAGAGGGAGGAGAAGGAGAAGAAGCCCCAGAGCGCGGCAGACAGCTACTCCTGGGTTCCGGAGAGAGCTGAGAGCAGGGCCATGGAGAACCAGTACAGGTAAAGAGGGCTGAGGTTGCCCAGGGCAGGAGGGGGCAGACCCAGGGGGGGGGGTGGGCAACAATCCCACAAACAGGTAGAGGGCAGGGGCAGGCACTGTCCAAGCTGGACAGTAAGCCCAGTCCTGCTGTGAACCCGAAGGCATGCTGAGCTCCCTTAGGATGAGGTTGCCCAGGGCAGGAGGGGGCAGACACAGGGAGGGGGGGTGGGCAACAATCCCACAAACAGGTAGAGGGCAGGGGCAGGCACTGTCCAAGCTGGACAGTAAGCCCAGTCCTGCTGTGAACCCGAAGGCATGCTGAGCTCCCTTAGGACAGTTGATCTGCTTGCAGCTCCCTCCCCCAGGGTCTAGACACACAGGGCAGGGCCCACCAGCTTCCAACGCTGTCACCTTCTGTTTTCCATAGTCCAACACCTGGGACAGACTGCTGAAGGTGGCCCCAGAGACACTGCCAGTCAGCTGCCACCATCCTCAGAGCTCAGATGGAGGGACCCACATCCTTCTGAAAGACTGGACTGGAATCTTAGCAAACAATTGTCAACTTTCTCCTTAAAAGCCTGGCCACGTGGGACTTTCAGGTGTATCCTAAATGCGTGTGTTATTCCCAGAGTGGAAGCCATGCGTTGCGGTGTCATGGCGGGGAATTTTGTGAATATTAACAATTGTCACTCAGTCTCCCTTTTCAAATACGAATACGATTGATTTCCTTTTTCTGCACTGGTTCTGGATTATGTCAGGTGCTAATGGGCTTCTCTGCTCACTGGAGTCATCGAAGAAGAAAAGGGGTCTGATAAATGCTAACTAGTATAATGGCGACTAAGTAAATTATTGTTTAATTATGTAAGAAGTTATTTTTTTTTGTCAAAGGGAACGTATTTAGGACTGAAAACATGTCTTTGCATTTACATTCATGCATTTTCCCATCACAAGTCCTGCCGACCTCGATGTTGTTGAAATCCTCCACAGCGACCAGAAATCCACTTAGTTAGCAAGGAGGTAGGGAGTTTAGAAATCACATGTCTCGTTCTTAAGTGTCTGAGAGTCTTGTCTTCATTTGCTAGAAACTTGAAAAATGTGGGTAAAGTTGTATGAAGCGAGTTACAACGGTTTTGAAAATAATCAAAAGTGCTGCAGAGGGAGGCCAGGGTTTGTTCCACAAACACTTGAATCTAATTTCATCTAAATGCTCTGATGTGAACACAGACTTGACTGCGGAGGCATTGAACACTCACAGGGAAGACGCCAGGGGCAACCTGTCTCTAAGCCTGCGCATCCGGAGACACCCGCCCCGCCTGCCCCGCGTCCCTGCCTTCACCTCAGGCAGCTCTGCATTTCGGTGCTTTGACTGTAGATGGAGGGCACCCTAGAGAGTCGTTCGCTCTGATTGTTTCCAAAGGACACGTGAGGGAGATGCCTTGCTGGCATCATAAAGCTTTTTAGCCCGGTTCACTGTCGACATTAGCACAGTTCAGTCCTGACAACTTGATCCTGATGTGTGGCTGCAGCACACAGAAGGGCCGGGGGCCAGTCATGCACCATGACAGTCCCCATGCTGCTTCAGGAACTTGTATCCCCTTTTTCTCTTTTTCTTTAAGAGGGGGTCTGGAGGAGGGAAAGGAGAGAGAATAACTAAAATCTCTTGCAACTATAAAAACTGCTCAAAGCAACGTTAATTTATATCCTCATGTTCAAAGGCTCACTTCGCCAAGATTTCCCCTTGCGATGTGGTCAGTACTGTGAGGTTCTGCCTGTGCAGCCAGAAAGCCGCTGGGATGGTCAAGGCTGTTCCCGCTGCCTGAGGAGCTGCGAGGCCTCCAGCCCCTGGGGGCGTGGGGGGGTGGGTCAAGGCTGTGCCCGCTGCCTGAGGAGCCCTGGAAGGCCTCTGGTCCCTGGGGGCTGTCTGCTGCCGCCATGCAGACGTCCAGAGGGAATGGGCTTCCTTCCAGAGATTCCAAAGGAGGGCATCCCATTGTTTCTGGTTTTGCCTTAGAAATGCAACAGTCCCAGAGGTTAACACCTGGCCCTCAGAGTCCAGTACGCATTTTTTTTTTTTTTTGCCAAATTTGAAATGTAGGTGCTACAGTTTATTATTTTTTTTGACCATGGGACTTGGAGTTAGTGGTGTCTGACACTCTAGGAGACCAAAGCTGTGCCCCTTCATCACAGGACCCTGGCAGTCTCTTGTATGGGAACCAACTGGTGATTGAAAGGCTGTTGCTGACCAGTATCTGCACTGATATGAAATAAATGCAAATTCAACAGCTTCCCCCTAGGTTTTTACAGTTTTTCTTTTCGTTTGGGATGAAGGAGACGATCTTACTCTGGGCTTTGCCCAAGTCCTCTGTGATCCTGCGGGCCTTGGACTGGCTGAGGTTACTAACATGCACTCTCATTTCTGTGTTCAGTTCTTCTAGGGCCCCCAAGGGGCTAAAAGGGCTGATAAATAGCAGTTTCTCAGAATCTGCTCTGGCTGAGTTGGCCCCCCAAATGCCAGTGAGGTCTCTTGCTCTCATGCCACTGCCCACTAGCGGCCAAGATCCTCGACCTGCATTGACCTCAGGCAGAGAAACTGATGAAACTACTGGCCTCAAACAGATGCTTTATTCTCCCCTGTAACACTGCTATAATTCTGCCTGAGTACTTGAACCCTTGTACTGGAGAGCTCCGGGCCACCGCAGTGAATACACAAGTGTTTGTGGGCTGTGTGGCCGTTGGTGAACTTCCCATTTATTCACAGGGGCCCAGGTGGCTCAGCCATGACACAGTCAGAGAAGTGGATGGGGGCTGAGCATGGGGAGAGGTGGCCCTGCCATGTGCACACCCTCCAACCACGTCCCTGGGTGGGGACGGACCAGGTGCTGCTGTTTCTGACCTGCTGAGCAGCAGGACAAGTGAGACGATGGGCAGAGGGAGAAGGGTCTACTTAGCAAAGGCTCAAAGGCGATGGAGACTTTTGTCCAAATAGTATTTCCCATAGTTCAATCATTTTAAGAAACTCTTGGAAAACCTAGATCTGGGACAAACTTACTTCCTCTTACCTTTCACCTTCCAAGGCAGATAATTGAAAAGGGGGAGGACACCTTTAATTATGCACCTCACTAGGCCCATTTCTTTCTTTTAGGGACAGTCATTGCTTCTTTTTCTTGTTTACTATTTGTAGAGCCTGATGCAAGAGGACATTTCCCCCTCGGGAATCTGAGGCGTGGAGGAAATCGAGGGTGGGGCAACTATCCAACAAGGCCTAGGGGGTGGTGGGCATGGTGAGCAGGACCCACCACTGCTCAGCAGTGCGGCCTCGAGGCACACGCAGCTGTTGAGGGCAGCTTGACCATCGGGGTGGTGACACTGTGATGTTACACATCCACATGGCGTTTTCCCAGCAGCAGTAAGTGGGTGAATTAAGCAGTTTCTGAGTTGAGGGCAGGAGGACTCTGGGGTGCGGTCCCCGTCAGGCTTTGCAAGGCCAACTCTAGCCCTAAGTGTTGTTCAGTGGTAGCCTAGCAACCTTGGCAAAGGCTCCTCCTCCCATCTTTTCATGATCAGGCAAACAAGTGGAATCAAAAGTTAAGCGTGCGATACCTGCTCATGTCCATCATGAAGGCGGACCTGAGGAGGGAATGAATCTCTTTTCTCTTAAACGCACATGTGCGTGTCGCTGTTCTCGTTTATGTTCTAAGCATGAGCACCTGAGCACCTGTCTGAGCCTGCTGTGCTGGCACCTGGCCTCCTCACGAGAGATCTTTGAAGAATATGCATTTCAGCACTGGTTACTTTTACTCCAACTTTCTTGTCCACAAACATGTGAAAACTAAAAGAAAAGAGGTGAGATGTGACAAAAATAGTACAAACTTCAAAATAATGCAGTTTTTAAAGGCAAATATAGGAAAGCCTTTTGTGCTATTTTTCTCCTGGACTTTGCCATTGTCTGGAACAGGAAAACAGGAAAGCAATGCTTTCTAGCAGCTGCAAATCATGTAATGGCTCTACATATTTCCATCACCTTAAACAATAGGTCCAGTGTGGGAATCTGAGATATGAGCCCCGAGCACATCTGTTTCTGTCAGGCTGCAAAACCCACTGCTTAGATATGTGTGGTTCATGGAATGAACAACAACAAAAAACCCAAAAAGACAATAATCAAAATTCCCCACCTCCTGATTTTGGGAACTAATATTAACTGACGTGCTTTAAAAAAATTGTGCTTTCATCTGTTCTTAGCGTTAATGCCCATTTATTTTAAGAAGCAACTCTAGAATTTCTTTCTCGAATAGTTTCTTTTATCTGCAAAGTGGCAAGGGTTTTCTCCCCTCCCCACAGCAGATTTTGTCCTCTGCTCCCCTGGGCTGAAGTTCTTTTTGCATATTTGGCTTAAGCTTGAACTAGATTGTATGCTAGGTCTTGTTCTGCTATGGTAGGTGTGATTGTAAATGGCTAGTCACTTCATGAATGTTAAGTGAGAATGTAAGTAGTTTTAAATTCGTGTATTTAAACTGTGTTCCACTAATTCTGGAATCATGGGCTTTCAATGCGGGGTTTATTTTCATCCCAGGCATGAGTGCTTCGCAGGTTGGGGGGGAGGGCACGCTTGAACAGGGCACTGATTCTCAGAACTCTGAGAAACTGAGCGGCATCTTGGGTCAGCCTCGAGTGGCAGGTTTGTCGTCTTTTGTACTTTGTATCACACAACTATTCTAATAAAGTCTGAAATATGTTTGTTGTCAACTTGCTTTAATATATTTCATAACATGCCCAGCTGGCGTGGCTCAATGGTCGATGTCAACCTATGAATCAGGAGGTCACAGCTTGATCCCTGGTCAGGGCATATGCCTGATTGCGGGCTTGATCCCCAGTAGGGGGTGTGCAAGAGGCAGCCGATCAATGATTCTCTCTCACCATTGATGTTTCTATCTCTCTTTCCCTCTCCCTTCCTCTCTGAAATCAATAAAAATATTTAATATATATATTTCATAACAACTCAAAATGTGTGGCAGACGTGCATGTACGATCATTAATTGTATCCATTTTCTTTTTCAAGCAGTTGCTAAAAGAAGGTAACCTGACTGCCCCATTTCCACGTCTTCACCCACTGGAGGCAGCAATAGCCCAGAGCACTGGGTGGGGCAAGGCAGTGCCCTGCTGCCCACACTGTGCCTCAGCACTCTGCCCTCAGGGACATGGACATACATGGGCTGCAGTGTGACCAGTGTCCCAGCTGCTGAAACCAGGTGGATTGAATGCTTCCAAATGTTGCCTTTGGAATCAGAGTCCACTCCTTGGGCCTCCATCGTCACCATTTAATTCTCTGCATCTTTTTAATTGCCCTGGTGACATCTGGTGCAGGAGTAAACGTCCAATTGGAGTGATGCAAAAATACTGTTCTCTAATGATCACAGGAGCGTTATCATCACACTGTTGGCAAAGCATTTTGGATTTATTTAACTAAGTAGATGGGCTGACTAGGTTGGCTGTTGTTTGGCTGCATGGATCTCACTGTGAGTGGAAGTTGGGCAGCAGATGGTGGTCAGTTCCCAATCCACCTGCCTTTCAGATTGTGTCCTGACAGGAATGGGGCTCAGGTGAGTTCAAGTGCTCTGCTGTTATGCTAATGGACAGGACACCTGCTAAAACACTCGTCACTCAGGGTTAATTAAAGCTGATCCTTTTAGCAATCTTGTCACTAACAAAATACAGTTAGAAATTATATCTTAATATGAACAACTATGGCTGGCCCTCGACATACACACACACACACACACACACACATGCACCACAAACATACCGACATGCCTAATTAATCTGTTGCATGTGGTGAACACTAACATTTTTCAGTTTTCACTTTTTTCTAAATTTTATTTTTAGCCTTCTTATGTCCTTTTATGTTTCTCTCTTGTAAACAACAATGTTGAATTTCACTGTTTTTCTTTTTCTTTTATCCAATCAAAAAAGCCTTTGTCTTTTTATTGGTTGTTGTTAATCCTCACTGGAGGATATTTTTTCCATTGATTTTTTTTATAGAGAGAGTGGAAGGGAAGAGTGAGAAGGGAAAAGAGAGAGAGAGAGAGAGAGAGAGAGAGAGAGAGAGAGAGAGAGAGAAAACATTCATGTGAGAAAGACACATAGATTGGTTGCCTCCCGCATGTGCCTTGACCAGGGTCAGGGGTTGAACCTGCAACCCAGGTAGGTGCCCTTGATCAGGAATTGAACCTGAGACCCTTTGGTGTGTAGGCTGATGCTCTAACCATTGATGCTCTAACCATTGAACACACTGGCCAGGGCAAAAAAAGGATATAATTTTCTTTTAATGGGAAAAGTTAGCCTATTTACATTACTAATGAGATTACTAGTAAATGTGGTGGCTAATTTTGTCTATTCTATTTGTATCACGTTCTTAGCATTTCTGTTCTTTCTTGTCTATTATTGGTTTCACTGAGGTTTCTTTGTTCTACTTTTTCCCTCTAATATTCTGAAACTTTATAAGGACTATTTGTATCCTTCAAATGCTTACCTTAATGTTTTACCTCACTTCCATAAACCTATGCCTTTCTCTGAATGTCTGATGTTCATCATTAGCGATATCCTTCTCCCTGAAAAAGAAAGACAAAAATTGCCGAACTCTGCTATTTCTTTCCCTCTTCCTCTCACACTACCCAAACCTCGTCACCACCACCTATCTTGATGCATCTAAACTTTATTTGTCAATAGTTGTGCGGTTTCACAGTCAACACCTATTTAGAAGCCATGAATTTTATAGGATTCTCATCTTCCCTGATTGCCTTGGAGTTGGTTTTCATAGGAATGGAGCCCAAACTGAGTGTTTTTGTTTGTTTGTTTTTGCCTTTTTCTGAGAAGTCCACGAAAGGGTAGGTTTTCAGCATCCTTGCATGACTGAAATGCCCTTTCCCCCCACCCAACGATGGCGCACCTAAACAGCGATGTCTGCGATGTAAACTACTTGCTCTCCTCGGAGCTCTGCAGGTATGGACGGTGTCCTTGCTTTTTCGCAGCCTTTGTTAATGATGAGATGGCTAGTGTCAAATGACTTGTTTTCTTTCCTAAGTGATTTCTTTTTTCCCCTGTCCCTCCCCTGGATGCTTTTAGTATCTTCTTGTTCTCTTCTGTTCTGAGGTGTGGTTCTTCCCCCTAGCCTGCCTGCATTAGGCGAGCACTTTCCATCGAAGGAGGGTGCTTTATTTGGGTCGTTTCTAAGCACTTGCTGGGGTCCCCTGGGTCCCCCGGAGCCCCCTGCAGGGCTTGTTAACACCCAGACAGCTGGGTCTCAGCCCAGAATTTTAGAGACAGCAGGTCTGGGATGGAGCCCAAGATTTCCCCTTTCTGACGGGTTTCTGGATCAAGCTGCTGCGCGTTAAGGACTCCTCCTGGAGAACTGTTTTATTCAGTTTGGGGTAATTTTCTTCTCTTATTCTTGTGAGTATACCCTCCTGTCCATTCTCTTCACTCTTATTCTGGAAACAATTTTTAAATTGGTCTGTGTCCCATGTTTCCTGACTTTTTCTTTGACATTTTCCATCTTCCTTTCCTCTCATAGTAGGTTATGAAATGGTATCATCTCCCCAGTGACCCTTGCTTGTCCAATGACCCTTGCTTGCCCTGCTTTTTCCAAAGCTCTGGCCACCTTCTAGCATAGTAGATAATTTCCTTTTAGACATTATCATTTATAATTTATTGTCTATATTTATACATATGTAAACTCTCCCACAGCAGCAGTTTGTGTCTTTTGGTCAAGGCATCTAGACAAGGGCTTAGCACTTAGTGATGCTCAATAAACACTCCTTCATTCCTTTGAAGCCATGGCTTGATTTCCTTAGGAAGAAGCTGGGTACTTGAAATAGGGCTTCTTTTTCAGGGATTTTCTACTGTCCTCACATGAAGGCTCAGTGGCTACATGTCATGTCTTCCTAAGAGACTCTAAGGCACTTCAGGGCAGAGATGTATCTTTACTGTGGATCATACAGTGCTTCGCATAGCTGAGTTCAAATATTTTTTAAACCAAAGACCAACTGGGTGTATTATCTCAATATGTTGTTAAAGCAACATAGGGGAGAAATTCATTGAAATTTTACTTCTTACCAGATGGGAAAGTGGTATTTATTTATTGAGAAACAGACAGCATTGCCATCCCCACTTTACAGATAAGGAAGCTGAGGCATAGAGAAGTTAGAAAACTTGCCCACAGTCACACAGCTCACAGGTGATGAAGTAGGGGTGTGGAATCTTCCAGTCTCACTCTTAATCATGAGGTCTCATTGCCTCCCATTAAATGTGAATGGGAACTGGACCTGCAATTTAAAAACTATCAACTAGTGACAACCTGGCCTATTAACCTATTTCAAATAGAAAAGGCAGAGCATTAAGCAATTATGGGTATTTTAAAATATCTTACAACCAATCAAATATACTTACACTTGTGAACTCCCCAAACACACACACACACACACACACACACACACACACACGCACACACACCTCACACACGAGCTAAACTACTCAAAAGCTCTCTGCTATCCCCAGAGAGATTGAGCAACCTGAGGCCCATGATCTGAGGGCAGATCCCACGACTACTTCCTCAGTGACCCCCATAGTGGCCATCGCCATTCTGTCTTGGTCAAAATGATGTTCATGTGTAGTAGTAGAGGAGGAGGAGGGGGTGAAGTATGCCTAACTTCTCTATGCCTCAGCATAAATCACCTTTTAGTTATGCCCTGCCATCAAAGGCTACTTCTCCACCGGAACTCTCACAGACACTGATGGAAATGGAAATGGTGCAACCTCTTCAAAAACAGTTGGCAAATTTCTTAAGGAGTTAAACATGCACATAGGTCCCAGCAATTCCACTCTGAGATATTGATTCAAGGGAAATGAATCTATTACCCATACAAAGTCTTGGCCACAGATATACACAGGAGATTTATTTAGATCCTCAAACTGGAACACCATAGATATTCATTAGCAGATACATGGATAAAGATTGTGGTTTATCTATACAGTGGGCTACTCCTCATTAAAAGAAAGAAAGAAAGGGAAATAGACTTCTGATAAACACAATGACATGGATGAATTTCAAAAGCATTATGGTGAACAAAATAAGCCAGACATATAAGCCTATACCTGAAGCCAGTCAGAGAAAGATAAATATCAAATAATCTCACTTATATGTGGAATCTAATGAATAAAATAAACTGATAAACAAAATGGGTCCAGAGGCATGGATGCATGGAACAAACTGACAGAGCTCCGAGGGTAGGGTGTTTAGAATAATCAAAGAACTTATATATATACTAGAGACCTGGTGCACAGATTTGTGCACTGGTGGGGTCCCTCAGCCTGGCCTGCACCATCTCACAATCTGACATCCCCTGAGGGATGTAGCAGTGCGCAAAGCGCAGGCAGCCAGGGAGGAGCCCAAGCCACTCCTGCTCATCCTGGCCCCTCTTGCCATCCGTGAGCCCGGCTTTTGATTGAGTGGCGCTCCCCCTGTGGGAGCGCACTGACCACCTGGGGGCAGTTCCTGCATTGAGCGCCTGTCCCCTGGTGGTCAGTACGCATCATAGCGACCTGTTGACCTGTTGTTGGTTTGGTCATTCAGTCACTTAAGCTTTTATATATATAGATAGATGTGCATAGCCCATGGACACAGATAATAGTGTGGTGAAGGCCTGGGGTAGGGCAGGGGGTAGATGGAGGAGGGCCAAACTGTTGAAAATGGGGAACATCTGTAATACTGTCAACAATAAGATATATATACACATAAATACACCCTGTATGATTCCATCTCTATGAAATTCGAGAATCGGTAACGGTAATTATTAGTGATAGAAAGTAGAAAGTAGATCGGTGGTTACATGAGAGTGGGAGTGAGAACTAACCACAAAGGACCCTGACATGGATGGAAATATTCTGTGTCTTGATTGGGTGGTGATCACCATCCACATGTGGGTGTTCTCATTTGTCAAAACTCGTCAAACCATACCTGTTAAATGGGTATGTAATTATAGCTCAATAAAGTTGATATTAAACTTCTGCTTATCAATGTTGTAAATAAAATAAATACTTACAATAAATACTTGTGGTCTGAATTTTTATAAAACAATAAGACATAATTGCTTTGGACTTCATTTTTTTTCAGAGGTAATAACAAATAAATGACTCTTGTGGGCTAGAGCTAGCCTTTCACTACCTGAATTTTCTCTGTTGTTGGATGTCTGTGTAAATCCTCTGCTAAGCTTTAATGATTGGAAACACCACTTTCCATGACCAATCTTCTCTCTATCTCCCTCCAAGCCAGCACCAGAATCAATTCCCTTCATTTACTGGCCTCCATCGAAACATTCAAATACATCATGAAGAAAAGGCCTCCTCTGTCTGCTCCAAGCCCACTTCCTCTCCCCAATGCTGACTATTAACTTTTCCAGTTCACAGTGCTGGGTTCTTTCTTTTATCCTCCCTTTTTCATGTCATCTAACTACACTTCCTTCTTAGAGGTGGCCACAGGCAAACCTCTATCCTTTGGCTTTAGGCCCAGCACTTTTAAGGGATCATCTTTTACTAAGAAAACAACCTTTCATGTTATTAAAATTTATAAGCAAAAACAACCTTGGAAAAGCTCTTGGGCACTGCAGATGCCAAGTTTGAAGTGAAACCAGTGTCAACAACAAAGTCATGGCCTTTCATTAAAAGGCTTTTTCCATTGCACAGAGCAGACCAGATGCCTAGAACAGCTTCTTTGATGCTCAGAGATTGGGTTTGATGCTTAACAATCTGTGGGTACAACTGAATGCTGCTTGTTAACTTCAGTTACATGTTGACTGGTCTTCGGCATGAGGCATTTATCTTTTTCTGAGTATAGGAAAAGATGATTCATTTGGGCCTTGTTATTTCAAAGTTTGGAGTCATATGGTCTGGCATGAAGGCATGCATTAGCTTAAGAAACAAGAAAACAAACCAAAATTGAAATAAAACAAAATAAAGGTTTGTTGGAGAAATAATGTTCGTTAAAGATTTTTAGCTAAGCTGTTTAGCCTATTAAAATTCATCTTTGGGGGCACTTACCTCACTGTTTACATCTATTTGTATAGAATAGATGTGAATTATAAATGTTCTTTCATGCATGCAAAGGAATCAATACTGTTCATTATCTGTTCTAAGAATTTTATTCTGGTTCCACTTGTTTGTTAAATAAACTTGTAATATTTGGCTGTGAATGTGCCTGAACATCATAAAGCCTGGTTAACAGAACGCTTATTTTTGTCACATGACAGAGTTCAGAGATGGGAGCCCAGTGTTGCTGCAGCCAAGGCTGGCTGTCCTTCACTTTGGTCCTCCATCATCAGTGTACCACTGACACCCTCACATGCTTACTACATGGCCTTGCATGGCAGCCTTTTTGAAAAATTTTATTTAATTTTTTTTAAAAAAATTGAAGTATGTTTGATATGCAGAGAAAATAACCAATTCCTACTATACAACTTCATAAGTTTTGATAAATATATGCACTCCCCAACCATTGTTTAATCAATACACAGAACATTCCTTCACTCAGCAAGTTTCCTGTGCTCCCTCCCCCCAGTCAATCCGCATCTCCATAGACAAATACTGTTCTGCTCTGTCACTATGGTTTAGTTTTACCTGTTCTAGACATTCACACTGATGGCGTCAGAGTTTATTGGGGTTAAGCCTGCCCTTTTGTTTACTAGATTTTGGCTTTTAGAACTTACTTTTTCCTTCTGATTCTCTTTTTCTATTGTTTTTTGTTTTTTG
>NW_005353597.1:208845-221768 GCF_000412655.1 Myotis brandtii | reverse complement strand
TTTTTGTAAGTATGAATAAAGCTTATATAAACATCCATGTGCAGATGTTCATGTGGACATAGGTTTTTAACTAAATAGCAAGGAATAGATAGTATGGTAAAATTATGTTGTTTGTAAGAAACTGTCAAACTTTCAAAGCAGCTGAACCATTTTTCATTCCCACCAACAATGACTGAGAGTTCCTGTTGCTCCAGCATTTGGTGCTGTCAGTGTTTGGGATTTTAACTATTCCATGGGTATATCATGATATCTCATTATTTTAATTTATATTTCCCTAGTAACATATGATGTGGAGCTCTTTCATATGCTTACTTGCCATATTTTTCTATTCTTTTCTTGGCGAGGTGTGTGCTCAGATTTTCCACAGATTTTTAATTGGGCTGTTTATTGTCTTATTGTTGAGTTTTATGAATTCCTTTGTCTATTTTGGATACAAGTTCTTTGTTCAGATATTTGTTTAGCAAATATTTCCTCCCAGTCTATGGCTTGTCTTTTCATACTCTTAACAGAAGTTTTTAATTTTAACTATATTTTACTATGGCTTTTTAATTCCTTTAGTGGGTGTCAGGAGCTCAGCTGAGCTGGAGAGAGAGAGAAAGCTAAGCTGCCAGATGTTGGAGTCACCGAATAAAGCAACAATGAGCCAAAAAGAAAGATAGAGTGAAATCCTTAATCACTTACTGAGATGGTACAAGCAAAAACCTCAAAGCAGAGAGCACCAACTCCCTGTTTCATTGCCTCTTGAGAGGTGCACTGGTGGAGGGTGAGCTGGATCTGCCCAGACATGGAGGTGGTCTCACTGTGGAGGGAGTCCTGAACAAAGGATTCCAGTGGTTCTTTTGATCTGAATGAGGAGAGGTAGAGGGGAGAGGGCTAGGAATGGACTGAGTCAGGATGGGGAAAAATGTCTTCAAGGTTTCTCTTCTTTCAGAAGGAGACTTCAGCAGAGGTGCCTAAGGAAGACTTCTGTCCATGGCCTCAGCAAAGGGACCTAGACATGAAGGTGCCCAAAGCTAGGAGTTCAAATATGCAAAGAGCATGCCCTGGCAAGCATGAGTCCTGGGTGCTCAACTTCACCCCTCTTCAGAAACCATAGTTCACCAGCTGTGCTCCAAGCATAGTGTGGGGAAGGCAGTTCCTTCATGACACATGTTAGGTAAAGTCTCTGCAGTTATCTGTGGTCAGGCCTGAAAAATCACACCAAGATTGTGTACAGGAGCTGGACTCCTCATCTGGGTTTCCTGATCTTCCTTTATATTACTACTAGAGGCCTGGTGCACAAATTTGTGCACAGGTGGGGTCCAGTCGGCCCGCCCCAATTGGGGCCGATTGGGGCAAGCTGGCCGGGGAGAGGGAGAGAGAGAAAGCTAAGCTGCCAGATGTTGGAGTCACCAAATAAAGCAACAATGAGCCAAAATGAAAGATAGAGTGAAACCCTTAATCACTTACTGAGATGGAATAAGCAAAAACCCCAAAGCAGAGAGCACCAACTCCTTGTTTCATTTCCTCTTGAGAGGTGCACTGGTGGAGGGTGAGCTTGATCTGCCCAGACAGGGAGGTGGTCTCACTGTGGAGGGAGTCCTGAACAAAGGATTCCAGTGGTTCTTTTGATCTGAATGAGGAGAGGTAGAGGGGAGAGGGCTAGGAATGGACTGAGTCAGGATGGGGAAAAATGTCTTCAAGGTTTCTCTTCTTTCAGAAGGAGACCTCAGCAGAGGTGCCTAAGGAAGACTTCTATCCATGGCCTCAGCAAAGGGAGCTAGACATGAAGGTGCCCAAAGCTAGGAGTTCAAACATGCAAAGAGCATGCCCTGACAGGCATGAGTCCTGGGTGCTCAACTTCAACCCCTTTCAGAAACCATAGTTCACCAGCTGTGCTCCAAGCATAGTGTGGGGAAGGCAGTTCCCTCATGACACCTGTTAGGTAAAATACCTGCAATTACTTGTGGTCAGGCCTGAAAAATCACACCAAGATCATGTCCAGGAGCTAGACTCCTCATTTGGGTTTCCTGATCTTCCTTTATATTACTACTACAGGCCCGGTGCACAAATTTGTGCACAGGTGGGGTCCCTCCGGCCCTCCCTGATTGGGGCCGATTTGGGCCAGGCCGGGCAGGGGGAGGGGCTGTGGGAGGTCAGTCAGCTGGCCAGTCCTGCCCCCAATGGGGGGGGGGGACATCAGGGCCGCAGTGCACGTCAAAGCAACCAGTCCTTCTGGTCATTCTGGCATTCTGGTCACTTGGCTTTTAAATATATAGATTTACTAGTTGCTCTATAAGTTATATTTTATCACACACAGTCTGCTTAGAATTAATACTGCACCACTTCATGTAAAATATAAGGAACTTGAAACAATATAATTGCATTACCGCTGTCTTTTGTACCATTTTTTTGTCATGTTTTATAACTACAGATTTTATAGATCTCACAATATTGTGTCACAATCTTTGCTTTAAAGAGTTATTTTTCAGAAAATTGAGTAAATATCATCTTTTATACTTATTCATGTAGTCACTATTTCTGGTGATTTTTTTTTTTTTGAGATCCAGGTTTCCATTTGCTGTTATTTCCTGTCACCTAAAGAGCTCTCTTTTATATTACTGCTGTGTGTGTCTGCTGGCACTGAATTATTTTGGCTTCTTTTATCTGAAAATGTATTTATTTCTCCTTTATTTGTAAAGAATATTTTAGCTAGACATAATATTCTTTGGTGTGTTTTTTTCTTGTTTGTTTCAGAACTTTAAAGAGATTTCTCCATTGTCTTCTGGTCTTCATTGTTTCTGATGAGATATCAGTTTGTTTTTACTCTAGCTGCTTTCAAGATATTCTCCTTATTTTTGCTTTGCATCAATTTGACTATAAAGAACATAATTATGCCTTTCTATGTACTTATCTGCTTTGAGTTTACTAAAATTCTTGGGCCTATAAATTTATGTTTTTAGCAAAATTTGGAAATATTTTATTAGCTACTTTATTGTTATAGTCTCTCCTCTCCATCTAAAACTCTAACTGAAGCTTTGTTAATTCTTTCTAAACCTATTCTTTTAAATTAGTTTCAGACTGATTAATTTCTATTAACCCATATTTAAGTTCATCAGTTCACTGATCTATTTTCCCTACCATTTTCTGTATGCTTTTAAGTTTATAAAGTAAACTTTTTAATTCAGATGGTGTATTTTTCTGTTCTATAATTTCAATTTGGATATATATATATATATCCCGGCCTGCACCCTCTCTCAATCTGGGACCACTGGCTCCTAACTGCTCACCTGCCTGCCTGCCTGATTGCCCCTAACTGTTTGCCTGCCTGACTGATCGCCCCCAATCGCCTCTGCCTGCCTGCCTGATCACCCCTAACTGCTTGCCTGCCTTGGCCCCCACACCCAGGACCCAGGCTGGCTTCGCCGGGGCCCCGGCTTTGTCAGGAAGGACGTCCGGAATGACATCCAGAAGACGTCTGGTCTATCTGGTCTAATTAGCATATTACCCTTTTATTAGTACAGATATATACATATATATATAATTGCAATTATATATGCATATAAAATTCTATTTCTTTACTGAGATTCATTGTTTACTTATTATGACTATTTTTTTTCTTTAACTCCTTGAATATGTTTATAATAGTTTCTTTAAAGTACTTATCTGTTAGTTACACCATTTGGATCATTTCAACACCTGTTTCTATTGACTTTTTTCCCCTTAAATTGGGGTTAGTTTTTTTCTATTTCTTTCTATGTCTAGTATTTTTAATGTATGATGGACTTTGATACTTTGTGGAGGCTCTAGTTTATATTATCTTCCTCTCCCCTTCTGTGAGTATTATTTTTTGTTAAATTATTGGTTGATTACATAGAACTTCTGAAGACTTAGTTTTATGCTTTATTAGGGCATATATATTTTGGTTTTCCCCTTAATCTCAGAGTGAATTATTTAGTTCTGGGATATAACCTTTACTTCTAAAGTATGTTCTTTTTGGGGAGGGCAGTTTCAATGAAAAGTTTAAGGTGTTTACCAAGCCTAACTTGGTCCAACTTAAACTCTAAACTCCTATGGTGTCAGTGGCTAACATGTATGCTCAGCTCTTTCATTTCTCTGTGTGATGATTTCCACTGGCCTTCTTAAAGTCTTCATCATATGTGTATGGTTCAGGGGTCAGTTAAAGATTTTAGTTGAGTTTATATATAGATGATTTGGGGGCTCTTCCAAGTGGCTTCCTATTTTCCACAATTCTCACCTTAATTTCCAGCTGCGCAAATCCTGAACTCCATCCTTTGACACCTCTAGCCTGTAATACTGGAGTTGTCTGCCAGTGTTTTAGTCACCCCATATTTTCTTGGGGGAAACTTTGAATACACATGGATCTCATCCAAAGTGGTTTCCTCCTTTGAAGGATTAAGTCCCTCCAGTTTCTACCTGATTTTAGTCACTCCTTAGTGCCTTCAAATAGTTGTTTTTCCCATTTTTATCCACAATTATTATTTTTTAAATCAGAATCAGATCTTAAGTTTGTCCTTTTGGGAGGACTTTACATGTATCCCAGCAAGTAGTGTGTTTATATCCAATTGGCTAGAAACTGACAACATGACAATCTCTAGACAAAACACTGGAAGGATTGTGGAGGGGGATGAAGGTCAGCCAACCAAGAGTATCCCCATGTTGCCATTTAAAACATTTTCTAATTCAGACTTTTCACATTTTCAGACCCACCTCCCTCCCTCTCCCAACAAGATAAACACATGCTCCTATATGCCATCTTAATGAATGAGGTTTCACACAGTAATTTTAAAATTGAATATTAGCCCATTAGTTTTGTATAACCTTGGTAGATAGATTCTTGAAGATGATCATATACCCTAAGAGCTTTGTTTTGAAAGCCATTGATCCTCATAATAATTCTCTGGCCAAAAAGGCCTAGACAGAAGGGTAAACAGCAGTACAATTGCTGA
Organism: Myotis brandtii; assembly: GCF_000412655.1. NCBI lineage: Eukaryota > Metazoa > Chordata > Mammalia > Chiroptera > Vespertilionidae > Myotis > Myotis brandtii. The sequence continues at coordinate 216,819 of NW_005353597.1, read as the reverse complement.
CAGCAGTACTACTAGTGGAAATTTTTTTTTTCTGTAACTAGTATTTGGCACTTGCCCCACACACCTGGCTAGTTCTACTGTCCATACTGGGTGTCTGTGAACCCAGAACCAGAGATTCAGAGTAACCCTGGGACCTAGACTTTGTCATCCAAACCTAGGATGTAGGCTTTATCCTCATTTTGAGAAGAGAAGCTGGGACTCAGGGGTCTTAGCTATCACAGAAACACAGCTAAGAGTAGAAATACTTGCTTGGATTTATCTAATGTGCCTAGCATTGTGCTAAGTGCCTTATTTCATTATGCACTAGGTACTAAGTATAAGGTTTGGTTTATAGCTGGCGAAATTGAAGGTTAAAGATATGTAAGCAGGTATTCGATCCTCTTTATCCACTTCACCCTCCCTCTACTCCCATTTCCCTCGGGTAACCACCATTCTGTTGTCTGTATCTATCAGTTTGTTTTTGTTTGTTTTGTTAGTTCGCTTGTTACTTTTTCTTTATATTCCACATATGAGTGAAATCATACGTTCTTTGTCTATTTCGGTCTGACAATACTTTTTTTAAAAAAAGGGATGTGAGCAATTTGTCCAGTGTCACACAGCAAACATCAGAAACAAGATCTAAACTGAAGCCCACCTGACTCTTCAGAACCTTGCTCTTATTCCAAACATGCCATTCCCCAAATGTTGAAAAAAATTACATAAGGAGACACAATTTGGGTGAAGGGTTTTTTGGTTTTTTTTTTACTAGGTATAGTGTAAATTGTGTCATTCAAAGAGATGACCTTTCTTCACCCCAAATCATAAAAATCGAAGGCAGAGAAAGTTTGATTTTGTAAGAGTTTCATTTTACGCAGAGTGACACCCATTAAGAGCTAGTTTAAGACAGACTAGTAGATATCACTAGGTGGAAAGAGACTGGGGTGGATGGCCGTGTGTGTGTGTGTGTGTGTGTGTGTGTGTGTGTGTGTGTGTAACATAATAATGGCTGTCTTACTGATTAAAACATACCAATCAATGGAGTTTTTAATTCATGCCAGTTGCTAAATGGAATGAAATCCTGTATCCAGGCAGCTGATGAGAACTTAGTAAGAAGATAACTGGCCCGCCTCTGCCAGCATGACTATCTGTCTTTGGTTGAATGGGACTTTCCATGCTACCCTACTCTTTTTAAAAGTTAATTTTATGGGGGAAATTTTGGTTAATAAAATTACACAGGTTTCAGGTATACAATTCTACAATATATCATCTGTATATTGTATTGTGTGTTTATCCACCCAAGTTAAGTCTCCTTCTGTCACATTTATCCCCTCCTTCACCTTCTTCTACCTTCCCCCACCACCCCTTTCCCTCTGGCAATCACCATACTGTTGCCTGTGTCCATGAGTTTTTCTTTTTTTGGTCTTAATCCTTTCAACCTTCTTATTTAGCCCCCAACCTCCTTCCTTCTGGCAGCTGTCAGTCTATACTCTATACCCATGAGTCTGTCTCCACCCTGTTTGTTAGTTTATTTTGTTCATTAGATTCCACATATAAGTAAAATAATATGGCATTTGTCTTTATCTGACTGGCTTATTTCACTCAGGATACTACTTTCCAGGTCAGAAAAGATAAGATTCCTTCTCTTTTATGTCTGAGTATAATCCCATTGTGCAAATGTACCACAGCTTTTTTATCCACTCATCTACTGATGGGCACTTGGTCTGCTTCCAAATCTTGGCTATTGTAAATAATGCTGCAATGAACATAGGGCTGCATATATTCTTATGAATTAGTGTTTCAGGTTTCTTCGGATATATTCCCAGAAGTGGGATTGCTGGGTCATAGGCAGTTCTACTTTTAAATTTTGAGGTAACTCCTTACTGCTTTCCACAGTGGCTGCACCAGCCTGCATCCCCACCAACAGTGCACAAGAGTTTCCCTTTTCTCCACATCCTCATCAATACTTTTTGTTTATTGTTTTATTGATAATAGCCATTCTGACAAGTGTGAGGTGATATCTCATAGTGGTTTTAATTTGCATCTCTTTGACGATTAGTGATGAACATATTTTTTTCATATGTCTCTTGGTCATCTGTATGTTCTCTTTGGAGAAGTGTCTATTCAGGTCCTTTGCCCATTTTTTTTAATTGGATTGGTGTGTGTGTGTGTGTGTGTGTGTGTGTGTGTGTGTGTGTGTGTACTGAGTTTTAAGAGCTCCTTATACATTTTGGATATTAACCCCTCATCAAATGTATTATTGGCTAATATGTTCTCCCATTCAGTGGCTTGTCTTTTTGTTTTGTTGATGGTTTCCATTACTGTGAAAAATGTTTTTCATTTGATGTAGTCCCATTTGCTTATTTTTCTTTTGTTTCCTTTGCCCAAGATGATATAGCAGAAACAATATTGCTAGGAGGAATGTACGAGATTTCATGCTGCCCTACTCTTCATTGCACAGTCCATTCCCCAGTTTTGGGCTTTGCCAGCACTGCCTAGCCACCAAATGGGACCCGTGAGATTCTCTCAGTGCCCATTGGTAGGTATCCAAGGCCTCACACCTCTACTCATTACTGGGAGGGTCCTGGGAAAATTAGTTCTTGGGTACCAAAGGATGAAGGGGAAAGGGTAAGCAGTTAATAGATAGTTTGGACAGCATAGCTGACAAACCATGAAGAATATTCTCTTAGAAATTAATCACTTAATAGATGCTCAAGGTTTCCCACTGCACATAAAATATTGTAATAGGGGTAGAAGACATAACTGTAGCCTTCATAGAGCTTACAAATCAGTTGAGAAGACAAAGCAGATATACCAATCCTATATAATAAAAGGGTAATATGCAAATCGACCGAACTGCTGAACCACCAATCACTATGACATGCACTGACCACCAGGGGGCAGATGCTCAATGCAGGAACTTCCCCCTGGTGGTCAGTGCGCTCCCACAGGGGCAGCACCACTCAGCCACAAGCCGGGTTCACGGCTGGCGAGTACAGCGGCAGTGGAGGGAGCCTCTCTAGCCTCCGCAGCAGCACTAAGGACCTCTCAGGGATGTCTGATTGCCAGCCAGCAAGCAGACATCCCCAGAGAAGTCTCGGACTGCGAGAGGGCACAGGCCGGGCTGAGGGACACCTCCCTCCCCCCAGTACATGAATGTCATGCACTGGGCCTCTAGTAATAAAAGTAAAATAATAGAATTAATTTTTTTTAATGCTGGAACTTTAGATAGGCTTTTAAGCTCAAATATTTGAATAAGGAAGGGCCAAAACAAGCTGATATGAACAGATGTAATTATTTATTCAGTTAGGCAGTGATATTTATTGTAAGCCCAATATGTGCTGGTCATTTTACTATAAGACTAACCATAAGTGAATAAAATAGACATGATGCCTGCCCTCTGGGGCAGAAAGAGTGGTGATAAGTAAACAAAAGAAATACAGGATTACTACATATAGGTTTGTGTTTGCCCACAATATGTGTACATGTGTCTATATACATATTCGTATGATTTCAAATAATAAATAAGTAATAAAATACATTCATGGGATGTCTGTGATAAAGGAAAGTGATAGGGGTGGTGGGAATGAAGAGGATGAAGGGGGTGGGTGGTTTGGGCATGGTGCTGAGAGGCGTGAGAAGGAGGCCGACGTGCAAATTGTGAGCTGGAAAAGTGTTCCAAGGAGAAGGAACAGCAAGTGCAGCAGCCCAGGGTGGGGCAGAGTTTGAATGAGGAGTCAGAGGACATGGGAGCTGAGCAGAGGGAAGTGTCTGGATTGCAGTGGTGAAAGGTGCATGGGGAAGGCCTGAGGGCAGCACTCAGGAATGTTCAGGGAAGAGTGAGTACGCAGTTGGGCTGAGAGAAGGGCTCATGAAAGGCAGAACTAAACAGTACATTGGGGCTGATTAAAAGGAACTTTAAAGCTGGTGTAACTCCCTAGATGGGCAAACAGAAGGGTGACAGAACTGGGCATTAACCTGCTGGACAGACAGGTGATGGTCTCTCATGTGGTTATTTCCATGTCTGTCCTTTTATTATTCTCTGCTTTTGACAAGGATCAAATCACTGGTTGGTACAGAAACCCTCTGTGTTTGCTATTGTAGATGTCAAGTGGGCATTCACAGTGCCTGCAACAAATGCTACTCAGATCAACATTCTTCTTTTTTTTAAATATATTTCCTGCCCATTTAAAAAAATACATTTCTTTATTGATTTCAGAGAGGAAGGAAGAGGGAGAGAGAGATAGAAACATCAGTGATGAGAGAGAATCATTGATTGGCTACCTCTTGCATGCCCCCTACTGGGGATTGAGCCTGCAACATGGGCATGTGACCCGACCAGAATTGAACCTGGGACCCTTCAGTCCACAGGCCAGTTCTCTATCCACTGAGCAAAACTGGCTAAGGCACCAATCATCTTTACTAGAGCAACATGAGTCTCCCCAAATTAGGGGAAAATATATAGAATATATATATATAAACTACTCTAGAAATGTCATTTTTCTAATATTTTATATTGTTACCTGTGTAACTCAAACCCTGATCAAGATAAAGAACATGACCACCATCCTAGAGAGTTAGTTCCTCATCTTCTGTCTTGGTCGTTTATGGCACCCCCACTCCAGGCCTCACTAGAGGTAACGGTTGTTCTGATGTTTTCCCCCCTTCATGGATTAGTTTAACTGGTTTTGAAACTTCACATACATTTGTGTTAAGCTGCTTTCACTCGGTGCAATGTTTTTGAGATTCTCCTCTTTGGTGGTGAGTAGAATTCCATTGTGTGGCTACACTACAATTTAGGTATGAATTTAGCTGCTGGGGAGCATCTGTTTCCGGTTGGGAACTATTGTGAATAAAACAGCTGTGTCTCTGTGTCCACCTGAAGCCACATTTCAGGACTCAAGGGAGACTTAGCACATCTCAGATGTAAATACAGCCTGCTTATAAGGCTATACGGCTGTAAATCACATTTCCTCTATTTCCTTTTGCTTAAGTTATTTCAGGGATAGACACCTGGTTATGTGCGGGATGTCAGAGTGACGTGGTGAAGCCATTGGATCCTGGCTTCACTGCTGCTCCAAGACGTTGGCGAGTCCACTTCCCCAAAAGTTTGTTTCATCATCTGTAAAATGAAGATATAAGAGTAATTTCAATACCTGTTTGTCAGGAGGATTCATGTAGATGGTCTATGTAATGTACTTAATATGGCACCTGGCATAGAGTAAGTGGTCATAAAATGGAATGAATGAATAAAAAGGGCTATACAGCAAAGGTCCAGTATATATTAGTCAAAAATATTTAAGTGCCAGAAACATGGGGGAGATTCTAGGACATTCCATCCCAGAATCTACAGAACATGCTTTAAAATTCATTCAAGAAAACAAAACCAAAACAAACATGTTCCCAGACCTTGCTGAAGATAAAGAGAGCTTTCCAGAGCACATCCAGTTATCCAGCACATGGACTGTTTATAGTCTTCGAAGAGAACTTTTCTTTTTGCCTTGGGGTGAAATGGCCTGCCAGTGGGATTCTGGCTAACCGGAATATCAGCATTCCTGGAGAAAGAAATGCCATTGCAGACCTTGCCAAATGAGAGGAATTGGAAAGAATGAGTCACAAGGCCACTGACGATAAGATCTATGTACACATACTATTTTATCAGAAGATTCTTCCCTGGCTGGGTAGCTCAGTTGGTTAGAGTATCATCTCATATGCCAAGGTTGTGGGTTCAATCCCAAGTCAGGGAACATACAAGATTCAACCAATGAAATGAATGCAAAAATAAGAAATAAGTGGATCAACAAGTCAATGTTGTGCTCTCTCTCTCTCTCTCTCAAATCAATAAAAAAATTTTTTTCAGACCTTAGGTGCCCATAAAATTGATAGGAGACATTGAAGCAAACAGAAACCCCATACTCACAGACAATGTATCCTACACTGCACTTCCTTTTAATATGTGGGTATAAAAATCTAGAAAATGTGTTTTCTTTTAATAATTTTGTTGATGCTGACACTTTTATTACCAGGTACCCTGTTGGGTGATGTTTCTGATAACAGAAAAATTTTCTCTTTCATCAGATTACTAAAGTAAAAAAAAAAATCTGCCTATAAATAAAAGATTCTTCTTCACAGTGCTTTCCTGCTTTTGATCATTTCTTTTCACCTTAAAAAATTGTTTAAGTTGACAGTACTGCTCTGCACCCACTCTGAAGGAGAAACTTTTACATTCTCTGTTTCAGGGTTTCATAGGCTCTAATATGTATGCTTTTGTGAATGGTGATGTTTCCATCTTTTCAAGAGTTTTTTGGGTAGAAGAGCTGGCTCTCTTACAAGTCAAATTAATTGTTGAAGCATGAATTAAAAGTGACCATAAAGTATGTTCTGGTCACTGTGGGGACCACAAACATGCTAATGTGTTTGAAAAGCTAGTCATCCAAGCTTTAGATCTCAAATTTACCTCTGGTTTCTGGAGAAGACACAGGACAAAACAAGTCCATAAAGGGAACAGTGTATGTAAGCTTTTTACTTCCATTTTCCAATTCTCTTACCTCAAATTCTACTGCTCATCTTTAAAAAAGAAAGAAAGAAAAGAGTATGAGATATTATGTGTAAACTGGTCCTTTCTAACTCAAGTTTGGCAGCCCAACCTCAGTTCAAGGGACTCAAATCTTCCAGTTATTCCTGCCAAGTCCAGGTAAGTTTTGTTTAGAGGTCAGAGAAGAGATGGTTGGATGTGGATTTTAGTAGAGGCTGTCGTGACTGAGGTACCAAAATTACAACTGGCCAAGAAATCCTCTTTGATGAAAAGTGTATATTGCATCATGCATGTTATCTGCCCCAAGAATCAGTAGACAGTGATATTTAAGAATTTAACAATATTCAGAAATGGATTTTTTTAAAAATGGAACTTTTAAGTGAAAATAGTATGCTTAATTTAGAAAGAGATAGATGTTTTTGACTTATGCCATTTATAAGTCATTTAAGCTTTCATAAAACGCAACCCAAGTATTATATTTGCCCATGGGCTACACCTCAAATATTAGTGCAATTATGTGATTTGGGCAAAAGCATTATTTGCCTTGGTGCTATTATTATTATTATTATTATTATTATCCTTACTTGAGAATATGTGTTTTTTTTAAAATATATTTTTATTGATTTCAGAGACGAAGGGAAAAGGGGAGAGAAACATCAATGCTGAGAGAGAATCATTGATCAGCTGCCTCCTGCATGCCTCCTACTGGGGAATTGAGCCTGCAACCCGGGCATGTGACCTGACTGGGAATTGAACAGTGACCTCCTGGTTCATAGGTCGACTCTCAACCACTGAGCCATGCTGTCTGGGTACAAGGATATATTTTTATTGATTTTTAGAGAGAGAGGAAGCAGGGGTGAGAAACAGTAATGTGAGAGAGAAACATTGATCTTCCATACAATCCTGACTGAGGATTGAACCTGCAAGCTAGGTATGTACCCTGACTAGGAATCAAACACGCAACCTTTTGGTGTACAAGAAATGCTCCAACCAATTGAGCCACCCAGTCAGGGCTGCCTTGGTTTTATTATTAATCTTTTATTGTTTTTGGCTCTAGGGCCTTAGTCTTATGGGCCCAATGTAATCTCAGGCCCTTAAAGGATGGAAGAAGGAAGCAGAAGAGTCAGAGCAAGAGATGTGACAACCAAAGCAGAGGTCAGAGAGTGAGACAGATGGGCAGATTCTGTGCTGTTGGCTTTGATGGTGGAAGAAGGAGCCACTGCCAAGAAGTTCAGGAGACCCCTAGAAGCTGGAAAAGGCAAGGAAAAGGATTCTCCCCTCGATTGCCCAGAAGGAGCTCAGCCCTGCTGACCCCTCAACTTTGGACTTCTCATCTCCAGAACTGTAAGACATTGATGTGTGCTATTTTAAATCACTGATCTGGTAATTGGCTATGGACAGCAGCCATAGGAACTAATATGCTCCAGCATAAAAAAAAAACTAAGCTACTCACTACCAATGAT
>NW_005353597.1:194882-208814 GCF_000412655.1 Myotis brandtii | reverse complement strand
TATACACCTTTGGTCTTTAATATGGAAATAATGGCATGCTCACTGAAGATCAATTAGAGAAAATATGAAAAATGATGTCTGAACTAGTGCAATGTCTGTAGGACCGTGACTTTGGCTCCCATTTCTCAACTTTGTGTCAACTGATTCATGGAACAGAAACACCATCTGCAGTAGAAAAGATGTATCTGGTTAAGTAACCAAAGATGAAGTAGGGTTGTCCCTACCTTAGGAGTTGGTGAGTTCAGGGCTCGAGGGAATGTCAGTCACAGGCTTACAACTTACTGGAAGCCACATGATGGAGAATTCCAAGTATCCAATGGGGATACTTTAACTGAGAGAATAGAAGAGTATTTCTCTCCTCCTTTGCAATTCAATACTTGTCATTTTAATTCCTCCTATTACTCTACAACTTTCTAAAACCTCAGTGTATTTTGCTTTTGCTTTCTCCTTTCTTCCTTCTGATTCTACAACCTTCCCTTCACCCACCAGAATTGTACCATAGTAATAAGTAAATCCATAATGGAGCAAAATTTGTCCTTTACACTTGAATAAAATGCTTATTAGTTGTTGGATTTTTATCCTCCTGTCCCATATGTTCTTTGAACTAGAGAAAGCTTTTAAAGGCAAGGTCTGAATCTTCTGAGATTCTTCTTTTTTAACGTATATATGACAGAGGTAGGTCCAATCTGGCCTACTATCTGTTTTTGTATAGTTCATGAGGTAAATATGATTTTCACATTTTTTAATAATCAGAAAAAATATTTCATGACATGTGAACATTACAAAGAATTCACAATCCACAAATAAAGTTTTATTGATACACAGCACTTACAGCGGTTTATGCCTGTTTTTATCTATAGTCAGAGACCAAATGGCCTGTAGAGTGTAAAATACTGACTATGTTTCCCTTCTGTTGACCTCTGAATTAAGGAATATGACCTAATGAACATATAGAAGATACGATTTTATGATGATATTTGACTAAAAATAGGGGCCAGGCTTTGAAATGTAAATAAATTAGATTAGACAAATGGCAATTCAGGAAGCCATACTTGAATTTACTGAAGTTTGTACCAACTGGGTGGGCTGTATGTAACAGAAATCTGATTACAGTGGCATAACCAAAGGGGAATTTATTTATCTCCCCTAACTAGAAGTTCGCAGGATGATAGACATGGCTGGGGCTATGAATTCTTAATGCCTTGATACCGTTGTAATTTAACCTACTTTTGAATAACTGGAAAGGAGCAAAGGGAAGGCCAAATAGTACAGGCATGCCATTTGTGCAGCTTTGCCAGGAAGCTGCAGTTTAGACACATGACCAGCAAAGAGTGGGTGAAATAGGAAAGGTATTTGACTGTCAGTCACACCTGGGAACAGGTCATTGGCCAGAGTGGGTGTGGCCACTGCAAGCACGGAAAGATTCAAGATAATTAATCTTCTAAACAAAGGAGTGTTCTCTCTTGCCTCTTATGCTCCTGGCTACAGGGCCCTCATGCTCCTGCATTCACCCACATGGCCCACAGTCATGTGGGCCCCACACACATGGACTAATGGGCGGCAACTAGCCTAATACTGAACTTGACCCGACTCCACCATGGAATGGAAGCTCTGGATGCTGGCTTTGCTTCTAGCTCTGCTGGATCCCCAGCTGCACATCTTCTAGGACTAGATGAAAGGAAATGGAACTTCAGAAACTAAGAAATATAATTCCCCCAAAATAAAGCTTTCTACCACATCTCATCCTCCTGTGTGGGCCTCTGGAAATGCTTATTCCAGCAGGACTCTAAGAAACCCACCTCCACTAGCAAGAGAGAAAGACCATCACACATGTCTCTGATAACACTTTGAGCATCTTGAATTCGTTCAGTCTTCCTGCTTTTACCTCAATGCATGATTTCAGCTTCATGATCATGATCATGCTGCACTTTCCGTCCTTGCAGATTTCTACAAATTCCACTTAGCTAGGCTTAAAAGTATATTTTCACTGCCTCACCAGAATACCAGGTTAGGAAGAGCTGTGCCCCTGTGGGTTCCGGGGTCCATGGCAGCACCGGCAGAGCCAGGACCTAAAGTGGAAGGCCCAGGAGGAAAAAGAGATGGGGGTGGTTAGGATGTGATCAGAGCCATGGAAGCCACTCCATTCATGTCTCACATCCCACAAGCCAGTGGTTCTAATGCTTGTGCATCAGAATCCCCAGGAGTTTTCACTCAAGCCAGAGGACTAAGCCCAATTCATGGAGTGTCCAATTCAGGAGGTTTGAGCTGTGCCCAGGAATCTGCTTTTCTGACACTTTCCAAGTTGATGAATAGTGTTGACAGAGAGAGGACATGCTGATGCTGATGGTCTAGGGAACTCCTTCCCACACAACTGGAGAGGACCACTGAGACTGTAGAGGAGGGCAAGGGAAGGGGCCAGTTCCTCAGTGGAATGCTATCAGTGAGTCCATTCAGATGCCGCTGGCCTTTCTCAGGCACAGTCACATTAGCTCACCTACCCGCTCAGATCTTGTCAAAGGCAGATTGTGATTCTGAAGGTGTGGGTTGAGGTTAGAGATGTTGCATTCTAACAAGCTTCTAGGTGACCGAGCTGATCTGGGGACCACATGCAGAGCGGAAAAGCTGCCGGGGCTGCCTTGGTTCGCAGATTCCCTTCTCTCCAGCTTATCACAATAGGGCCACCCTGTTTCCAGAGCCAGCTGCTTCCTACTCCACCAGAGGCAGCGATGCTTGAGCCTTCTGGGGCAGGGTGTCCTCATCTTGTTCACTTCTCCTGAGCCCGGAGGAATGATTCATTTGTATTACATTCTCAATGCTTTGGGAGGATGCTGGGCCAGAAATGGAAACAACAGCAAACACGATCTGGAAAACAGAAAGCCAAATATATTTTTTTCAATCTATTTTTCCCAGATTCAGAGACTGCTTACTTCCCAGTGAAATACAACCTTTGGATTGCAAGACACAATATAAAAAACTCAAAAACACAGGAAAACAGCAGGAAGAGCACACTCTGTGAGAAAACAGAGTTGAAAATTGTCTCTGTGACAAGTTTTGAATTAACTTATTATGAGCTGTGTGCGTTTATCTTCCTTGCAGTAGAACCAGCTGGAGTTTTAAATGTGGACGATGGGTAACGATGCCAGAATGCTCCCTTGCGTCTGTTGGCCCCAGGGTTCTTCAGTGGCCAGCTAGTCACCAGAAACATAAAAGTGATGACCATTACCCCTTTGCCTGTGGCATAAGAGATAAGTAGTGTCCTAATGACCCTCTTTCAGGAGCGCTCTTTAAGGGACTCTGGAAGCAAGGGTCTTGTTAAATATCCCAAAAGTCCCTTCCAAAGGCAAATAAACTCGAAAGAAGAGCCTTTGCCAGCGCTGCTCTGGGATCCAGCTTTTGAGTTTTTCCCAGTATGAAAATTATTCCCAAAGATTTGGGTGTGGACTGAATGCTTCTCCATCCCTCGGTGGGTGGGCTGGCTCTGGATGCAGGTGAGTGGGGCCTGAAGCTCCCCAAGTGAGTAGCCACCCTCTTCCCTCTTCCCACTGAGCTTGCTGAAGCCTCTGGCACCCACAAGCCTGTGGGTGGAAGTGGGATTTCTGAGTGATGGACTCAAATATTGGCATTCCTTCATGCCAGAGTCAGGCTCCCTCCCTATAGTTGCTTTCTGTAACTCCTTCACTTCCCAGAAAGCCCGTCTGCCCAAGTTCAAGATGTTCTCAAGTCAGTTCATCCCTAATTGTCAACTCAGCCACTAAAGGTCTTCAACCCTCATGGAGCCAGATATTGATGAAAATAATCAATCTACCTGTTCTGGCACCTGAGAATTTCAGAAAGAACTCAGGTCATTATTGTTCAGTAATGACCTGTCCAGATAATGGTGGTTTGTAAATTTTAATTGTTTCCATCACTAAATTGGGGGGTATTTGTTACATAGTAGTAGGTGACCAATTGTACTGAACACTGACATGCTCACTCACATTATAGCAGAGGCCAAAGGGCCTGCTCTTACCAAAGAAAATGTGCCAACCTCTTGCACCCATAAAATTCCTCTGGTATCTGGGTCTTAAGTGTGCTCTTATCATCTTGCCTTCTGCAACTCAAATCAAGACGCCACAGATTTAGCAACTAAATAGTCAATTGGCCATTATTTGGCGGTTGAGTTGGGACAGGTTTCTACTACATGGCCTGGTTGCATCCATGTGATAAAACATCCGTTCACTTGTGAAATTTGTTTTTTGGGAAACACATCCACTGGGCTCAGGGGAGAGAAACACAGCCTTTCCTAAGTTCATAAAGGCTGCTCTTTCATGAAGCCAATCAAAATACGTTTATTAAAAACTTCAAAAGCAGTGAGCTAAGAGTGACTTAAAATAGATTCTATTTTGCATAAGTGCCCACTCACCATCTGTGGCCTAAGCCAAGACCACCATATGCAGCCAGAAAGGAATACTGTCCACCCTCTGGAGTTGCATTGCTTCTTTCCTCTGTGCTTCTCTTGATAGAAGGGCCACAACAGGAAACCTTAGTGAGAAGACCAAGGTGATAGCCCATGGATCTACAAGGCACAATTTCTCTCTAGTTTCAAAGCAGGACACACTGGTCAGCCGTGAGCCACCTCTGGCTTATGAAAGATCCACTGAGATGACAGATACAAAACTCTGTTTACAGGGGGACAGCTACTAATATCATTTGCTGCCTCATATAAAACCTCCAGTGGTGGGGAAAGGAGGGCTCAGAGATGCATTTGGTGACCCCCACAGTTGATTATTAAATGGGGGAATATAATTTCTTCTTTTCTTAATCGCTTGACTGAGATATAATCTGCATAACATAACAGTTCCCTCATTTAAAGTGTACAATTCAAATGTTTTCTGCATATTTATAGAGTTGTAAAACCATCACTGCAAGCAATTTTAGAACATTTTTATTATCCCCAAAGGAACCCATACCCATCAGCAGTCATCCTCCCCATACCCCATACTCCCAATCTCTAGGCAATCAGTAATGGACATTCTGTCTCTTCAGATTTGTCTAGTCTGGAAATGGGATTATACAATATGTGGTCTTTTGTTACTGGTTTATTTCATTTTGCATAATGTCTTCAAAGTTTACCCAGATTGTGGTACAAATCAAGACATCATGTCTTTCCATTGTCAAATAACAATCCACTTAATGGGTATATATCACATTTTACTTATACATTCATCAGGTGATGGACATCTAGGTTCTTTCCTCTGTTTGGCTATTAAGAATAATGCCATTATGAACATTTGTGTACGGGTTTTTGTGTGACATATGCCTTGATTTATTTTGGGTATGTACCTAGAAGAACTACTGGATTCTATGGTACTGTAAGTTTAAAATTCTGAGGAATTGCCAAACTAATTTCCAAAGCAGCTATACCATTATATATCTCCACCAGCAGCATATGAGAGAGTTCCAATTTCTCCATGTCCTTGACAACACTTGTTATTATCTGTCTTTTTTATTCTAGCCATCCTGGTGGGAGTGACATGATATTTCATCGTGGTTTTGATTTGTATTCCCATGATGACTAATATATGATGTTGAACATTTTTATTAGTATATTAGTATATTTTGATTTGCATTTCCCTAATGACTAATATTTCCCTGATGTTGAACATTTTTTTTCTTGTGCCTATTGGCCATTTGTATATCTTCTTTAAACAAATGTCTATTCAGATACTTTACCTGTATTTTAATTAAATTAGTTGTCTTTTTATTATTGAGTTGTATATTTCTTTGTATATTCTGGAGACTCTTCATATACATGATTTACAAATATTTCCTCCTATTCTCCCATTCTATGGGTTGGAGATTCAATTTTTTAAAAAAATATATTTTATTGATTTTTTACAGCGAGGAAGGGAGAGGGATAGAGAGTTAGAAACATCAATGAGAGAGGAACATCGATCAGCTGCCTCCTGCACACCCCCCATTGGGGATATGCCCGCAACCAAGGTACATGCCCTTGACTGGAATCGAACCCGGGACCCGTTGGTCCGCAGGCCAATGCTCTATCCACTGAGCCAAACCGGTCAGAGCTGTCTTTTCAATTTTTAAAAAAATATATTTTTATTGATTTCAGAGAGGAAGGGAGAGGGAGATAGAAACATCAATGATGAGAGAGAATCATTGATCGGCTGCCTCCTGCACAACCCACACTGGAGATTGAGCCTGCAACCTGGGAATGTGCCCTGACCAGGAATTGAACCATGACCTTCGGGTTCATAGGTTGATACTCACCCACTGAGTCACATCGGCCAAGCTATCTTTCATTTTTAAGAACAACTTTTTTTTTTTAACTTTGATAATCTATTTGTTTTCTTTTGCTGCTTGTGATTTTTGTGCCATATCTAAGAAATAATTGAGTATCCAAGGCCATGAAGAATTACACCCTTGTTTTCTTCTAAGACTTTTCTAATTTTAGACCTTTTACCCATTTTGAGTTAATTTTTGTATGTGAGACAAAGTAGGAGTCCAACCCTACCTCATGTGGATATCCAGTTATCCCAACAGTTCCCTGAAGAGAATATTCTTTCCCCCCATTTAATTGTTTTGACTCCTTTGTGGAAATTAATTGCCCATAAATGTGAGGGTTTATTTTTTGAATTCTCAATTCTATGCCATTGATTTATGTCCACCCTAATGGCGGTACGACACTGTTTTCATTTCTGTAACTTTGTAGTAAATTGTGAAATCAACAAGTGTGAGCCTTACGGTTTTGTTGATCTTTTCCATGATTGTCTTGGTTATTTGAAGTCCCTTGAATTTCTATGTAAATTTTAGGATCAACATGAAAATTTCTACCAAGATATCAGCAGAGATTTTGATAGGGATCGCAATGAAGCTGGAGATCAAATCTGGGACTTAACCATATTAAGTCTTCCAACCATAAAGATAGGATGTCTTTGCATTTATTTAGGTCTTTTAAAATTTCTTTCAACATTGTTTTGCAGTTTTGTAAGTATACATTTTGTATTTCTTTTGTTAAATGTATTCCTTAGCATTTTATTTTTTGATGCTGTTGTAAGTATGAAAATACAATTGATTTTTATATGTTAATTTTATATCTTATAACTGCTAAACTTGCTTATTAGTTTTTACAGTTTTTAATAGTTTCCTTAGGATTTTCTGTATACAAACAAGATAATACCATCAATGAACAGAGGTTATTTTATTCTTTCCTTTCCAATCTGGATGCCTTTGATTTGATTTCCATGCTTACTTAACTGCCCTTGCTAGAATTTCAGAATACTATTTAAAAAAAGTGGTGAGAATGGACATCTTTGTCTTGTTTTTCATCTCTGGAGAAAAGCTGTCAGTCTTTTACCATAAAATATGTTATCAATTATGGATTTTTAGCAATTGCAACATATTTTCTTTTACAAAGAGTAGGTCAATAAAGGATTGTCAATTTTTACCTTGCTTCTTGAAGAAAGCCTGCATGAGATCCAAAATTTAGTAAAATATTAGCTGTGCTATACTGACATGCTGTTATATAATGAATAACATTTGCTCACCAGGCATTTTATTTTTCCATCCTTGGACTCATATATTGCTGCATAGCTGTAGGTATTAAATTTTTATGTTTGAATTTTAGTATAGTTGTAGCTTATAAATATAATATTTTTAATTTCCTTTTTTCTAATATCTAAATTATTATAATTAACATCAAGGTTAAAATAATATTGATGAGTTTATTAGTCAAGTACTAATAATGGCAACAATATATAATTTTGACACTCCTTTTAATGTTTTCTTTATAGATTCTGATTGCAGTTTTGACAACCATTATCTTGAAAACAATTATTGTAGAACAGTGTTCTTTGAATCTAAGAATGAGACATTCACATGCCCCCACCAATAGCTTCCTTGAGGTGGCTCTATGTGTATACCAGCATCGTCCAATAGAAATTTCTGTGATGATCAAATGTTCTCTCTCTTTATTGTCCCGTTTAGTAGTCACTAGCCTTGGGCACTTGACATGTGGCTCTGATTTTTTTAATTGTTGACAGTATTACAGATGTTCCCCCATTTTCCCCTCTTTGCCCCCATTCACCCAGCTCCCACCCCACCCCAGGCCTTCCCCACACTATTGTCTGCATCCATGGGCATGCATATATGCATATATGTTCTTTGGTTAATCTCTTCCCATCCCCTCCACCTTTGTCCCCACTGAGATCTGTCAGTCTGTTCCATGCGTCCATGCCTCTGGACCTATTTTGTTCGACAGTTTGTTTTGTTCATTAGATAACACAGATCAGTGAGATCATGTTATATTCGTCTTTCTCTAACTGGCCAATTTCACTTAGCATAATACTCTCCAGGTCCCTCCATGTTGTCTCAAAGGGTAAGAGATCCTTTTTTTTTTTTTACTGATGCATAGTATTCCATAGCATTCCATTATGTAAATGTACCTCAGCTTTTTACCCACTTATCTACTGTTTCCAGATCTTAGCTATTGTAAACAATGCTGCTATGAATATAGGGATGCATATATTCTTTCTGATTAGTGTTTTGGGATTCTTAGGATATATTTCCAGAAGTGGGATCACTAGGTCAAATGGTAGTTCCATTTTTAATTTTTTGAGGAAACTTCATACTGTTTTCTACAGTGGCTGCACCAGTCTGCATTCCCACCAGCAGTGTACTAGGGTTCCCTTTTCTCATCTCACCAGCACTTGTTTGTTGATTTATTGATGGTAGCCATTCTAGCAGGTGTAATTTTAATTTGCATGTCTCTGATGATTAGAAACATTGAGCATCTTTTCATATGTTTATTGGCCATCTGTGTGTCCTATTTGGAGAATTGTCTATTGAGGCCCTTTGCTCATTTTAAAATTAGATTGTTTTTCTTCCTTTTGTTGAGTTGTATGAGTTCTTTGCATATGTTGGAAATTAACCACTTATCAGATGTATCACTGGCGATTATGTTCTCCCATAAAGTTGGTTTCCTTTTAATTTTGAAGATGGTTTCTTTTGCGGTGCAGAGATTTTTAGTTTGATATAGTTCCATTTGTTTATTTTTTCTTTTGTTTCTCTTGCCCTAGGAGTTGTAGCAGTGAAAATTCTGCTACGTGAGATGTCTGAGATTTTATTGCCTATGTTTTCTTCTAGGATTTTTATGGTTTTGCAACTTATCTGTAAGTCTTTTATCCATTTTGAGTTTATTCTTGTGTATGGTGTAAGTTGGTGATCTAGTTTCATTGTTTTGCATGTACCTGTCCAACAGAGGAACTGATTTTTAACTTGAATTTCAATAAGTTTAAGTTGAAATAACCATAGGTGTTTAGTGGACAGTGTTTCCCCTTTTCACCTGCCTTATCCCCAGATGTCAGTGACGGCAACTTCCATCCTGGGGTCTGAAACATTTATCACCAGCAGCGATTGGTAGGCAGTCCGATATCGCAATAGCACTGATGTCCTTAGCACCAATAATGGTGGGTTTTCTCTTCCTCCATGGGAGAGGCTCATGTTCTGAGCCAGCCTGTGCTTCAGTGCAGGATACACAGCCCACACACAGTGCGAAGCGGTGGTCTGTGTCAGGGGACCTAGGAGTTAACAAGTCTAAGAGCAGGTGTTCATGCTGGAACTAGAAAGTTCTTATATCTCTTAAGTGAAAAGCTGCCTTCCACATGTTGCCCTTGGGTCCCCTTCTCCATCTGGACTCCTATTCATCTGTTTTAACAACATTCACACATGTTTGCCTTCAGTACAAATGGCCAGGTAGCTGGGCCGGCCTCTGTCACAGACATCAAACAGAAACTCCCACCTGAAAAGCAGACCTCCCTGCCAGATCCAGATGACCCCGGAGCTCTTCATAAAGCTTTTCACCAGAACTAACAACTATTTGTTAAACAGCTGCTGTGTTCCAAGAAAGGTAATAATCACTGTGTGTATATTTTCTAATTTCCATGAGAATTCTATAAAATAGATACTATATCTCCTGTTTTGGGGGGAGAAAACCAGAGTTGCTTAACAAAGTTCTAGCAACAGGTAGAATCAGGAGGGCTCAAACATATTTTATATATTAGTTTTTACATCCTAACGTGGGCTGAGGAATCTTTGTTTCACCATTTACTAGCTGTGTGGCCGTGGGAAATCACTTATTCTCTCTGACCTTCAGTTTCCACATCTGGAAAGTGAGGAATTGACAATGGATGCCTTTAGGGCAGATGGAAAGGGGGACTCCTTGGGCCCAGGGCCCAGGGCTGCTTCCCTGGCTGTCTTCAATTCCTTTTCTGTTCCTCCTCTGTCCTTCAACTTCTTCTCTTTGCATCCTTTTTTTTTTTCACAGTTCCTTGTTTTATTATTGGTAAAAATGCTCAGCTCACCTAAATTTTACCAAAAGACATTTACTGGGTCTCCACTAGGGTCAGGAATTGTGCTGGGTATTGAACACAATCAATAGCTTATTTCAGTTCCTATGGATCCAACTGTATCCTTTTTTAGATAAAATTTGCTGAGCATTTACTATGGCTCAACCATTCTAAATGCTTTACATGTGTAACTCATTAAATCCTCCTAATAACACATTGAAGGAGTGACTTATAATTCCCATCACACAGCAGAGGAAACTGAGGCACAGAGAGGCTGGGTTACTTGCCAAATATGACACAACTTATAAATGATGGAGCTGGGACTCAAATCCAGCCGAGTTGGCTCCAAAGCCCACACTCTTACCTGGGAGGCACTGAGGTCTCCCATCCTGTGTTTGCAGGTTAGCCTGAGAAAGTCAGATTGAAGCGAGGGTGGGGATGGGGCGAAAAGCATCATATACCACAGGGGCTCAGGTAACTCCTGAGCACCATCTATGCCCACATCATGCTGTGTGGGAATACAAAGATGTATACGAACAACGCTCCACCCCCAGGAAAATTAGATTGTAAGTCTAGCAAAGAGCATAAGTATGTGATGACATAAAGCAGGGAAGGTGTGGTAAGTGCTAAAGTGCTGATAGAAAGTCCTACGAACTTCACAGAGAGATCAGTTCTGGTGTGGTTACTGAGAAACCCTTTCTAATGGTGCAGCCTACCTCCAGTGCCTGAAAGAAGGGTCAGGGTTCAGTAGATGGAGGAGAGGCAAAAGCAAGAATGTTCCTGGCAGAGGAAAAGACAGGAGCTCTGGAATGAAGGTGAGACAGGATGAGGCCTTTCTCCCAAAGACAGAGGGCCCAAACCCCAGCCCAGACCCTTGCATGCAAATTTCCTATTTTGCGGCCACAGAGCAGAGGCAGAGCGTCTGAGCGCTTTCAGCATGGCGAGTCTGAGTGGGGAGACAGTGGGAGCATCTTGGGCTCCTTCAGCAGGGCATGGGCACTCTGGGGTGTGAGGATCCAGGGGCTGTTAGTAGGGGTGAAGAGCCAGAAAGAAAAGAAGCCAGGAAAAGAGTTGTCTTAGAGGAGCAGTGATAAGGACAAGGACAAACCAGAGAAACTGATAAAGTCTGAAGGCAATGATTTCAAATGGGGTGGCTCAAATATTTATAAAGAGAAATAGTGGTTTGAGGGTCCCTGCTGGACACCCCATTCCCAATCTGCTTTGACATCGACACTATGACAAAGAGAATGGGTTAATTTGAAAAAGGGTGGGATATAAAGAGACAGGCAGAGAGCACGGGCAGAACCCTGAGGACTGGCCACCCTCATTGGGCAGAAGGGGGAAAGGGGCCACCCTGGGCAGGAAGAGGAGAGGAGGGGCAGGCGGACAGATATGTCAGAAGATCTGGGAGGAAGGGACTTGAGAATGGTGAGGACTCACGAGTACAAACAGCACTAACAGCGGTGTCTAGAAAGATGAAAAGAAGTTATTGGCTTTAGTATCTAGGAGACAACCAGTGTTCTTTAAGGGGCTGTTCCAGTAAAGCAGACCTGGGCTGGTGAGCCCTGGTGAGGGTGGCAGACTCAGGGGCTGGCCAAGGAGAGGGAGCTGAGTGTCATCCACATAGAGCCAGAGGGTGTGTCCCATCTTGTGCAGGAGGCACAGAGACAATGAGGGTAGTTTAAAGCAGGTAAAAAAAAAGCCTCAAAGTGATGGCTGGAGAGGGGCAAGGATTGACAAGGATTGTCCTGGAGGCAGGGACGATGTCTGCTGAGGGCTAGAGGTACCACAGAGACAATGAGGGTAGTTTAAAGCAGGTAAAAAAGGCTCAAAGTGATGGCTGAAGAGGGGCAAGGATTGACAAGGATTGTCCTAGGAGGCAGGGGCGATGTCTGCTGAGGGTTAGAGGTAAAGTCTGAGGGATCAGAAAGGCCAAGTAGGTGTGCCCATCCATCCTTTTACAGGGTAACCCACCCATGGTCAATGCTCCACTCCACTTAGCTATTGCCATGGTTTCTTTCTATTTGGAAATATCCAACACTTCCTCATATAGGGTGAGCCTGAGTCTCAGAGACATCATTGAGCTACTAGGCTGTTCTCAGACTTCTAATCTTTTTTTTCTCTCTTTTTTCTCTCAAGTCAGTAATGGGTTTCATGAGATTTGACTAGGATGTCCCACCAAAGCTGGTTGTGGTGAATCAGCTAGAACCTATCCAAGAAGTGAACAGGAATGGCGTGGGACAAGCCCAGATGCTTGGATGTCTTATAGAATCTTTCAGGGCTGGCGGGCTCAGGAGGGCCTCAGGCTTTGTTTAATGCTTCGCTGTCACCGTTTTGAAATTCTTAGTTAATCTGGAACCAGGGTGTTCTGTCCCCTCTCTTGTCTCATGCACCAGACAATGTCCCCCACGCCTGCAGGCCATGCCCCAGGACTGGCTGCACCTGAGGAGTCATCACCCCTGACAGCCCAGGCGGCCAGGGATGTCAGGCCAGTGCCTGCCCTGCTCCCACTGGGAACAGCTGGACTCTCCAATCTGCTGATCTCCCCTTCCTTTTTCCAGAGGAGCAGTCTCCCTGTTCTGGGGAGCTCAGACTCGCACCTCCAGTTTCTGTGAGGGAGCTGGGGCAGCTTTCCCAGGACCTAGCAGTGCTGCCCAGTGGGATATTCAGGAGGCTCTGCTGGTCCCAGCTCTCAACTCCAGGAGTCAGGGAGTGCAGACAGGGACCAGTGTACCTGTTCCCTTTCCCTTTCACAGTGTCGAGCCCAGCCCCTTTGATCGCTGTAGTCAGTCCAGTGCAGCTGACAGGTGCTTGTCTTTCTCTCATGAGGACCCACCACATTCTCCTGGTCTTACCAGGGAGGCAAGCCCTCCATAGGTAGGTCTAGGGACCGGAAGGGCTTCCTGGGGTGGCCTTGCCTGACTCACACCAAGGCTACTGTATTCCCAACACTCTTCACCCTTTCAGCCCGTGTGTGGAGATGACCAATTTCTTCAGCTTTGTTTAGAGTTCAACAGCGCCGCCTACTGGTGCTTGGTTGTGGGTGACCACAGCCAAGAGATAGCAGAGGGTGTTTTTTTTACTACTCTCCGTTGTATTTTGGACCCACCCCTCCGCATTCTTGGAAAGTGAATAAGCGGAAAAGGTCGCCAGAGTGACAGATTCCCATCGCCTCCTCCCAGCTCTCCGCGCCCCGCCACTCCTCAGGGTCGCCCCTCTTCAATGCCCTTTGCCACACAAGTGACATTTATATGCATCTCTGTTTCATTCTGATCTTTCAGCCAAATGGGAAAAAAATCTTTACCAGATCGGAGTAGGATCTGCTTGGAGCCCACAGGGCCTGCCAGAGAGGGCTTCCGTGCACCCCTTTGGGGTTCAAGATGGACGGACTATGGACTATCCCTCTGTGAAGCTGGACAAAAACAGACCACACTGGCAAATGCGCTCCCCAACACACCCGCCCCCATAGGGCTCCTTGGCCTGTCACCGCTTCTGCAGGGTTACGGGACCTCGGAGCCCTGACAGTATCCCTGAGACTGATGAGGTCTGACCTTGGCCGATGGCGCTCAGGACTCCTGTGGTCCCTAGC
>NW_005353597.1:194096-194827 GCF_000412655.1 Myotis brandtii | reverse complement strand
AGTCGCGGGAGTTAGACTAGTTCGCCCTTCGCTCATTGTCGTCGTCTAGCCACACCGTCTGTGTGTGGGACTGAGTGCACCCCAGTTTTCAGAGCGAGGGCGGGTCCAGCTCTCTTTCCTTTCGATTGCATCTTTGGGGAAGTCCACGCCCTAGGCAGCCCTTCCCAAATCCTCCTCTTGTTGAATACCTTCTCCCAGAGTCCCGCAGGTGCTGGGCACTACTTCCCCTCATCCTTCATTCAGAGCCCCCCTCTCCCCACCGCCTCCTCCCAGGGTTCTACAATACAGGCTGTCCTTGAAATGGATGCTAGTAGCATATTCATGAAGAAAAAGAAAGGGGACCAAGAGATTAGGGTGGGCGGCGAGCCTGGAGCCCGAGTGGAGGGAGCCGGAGTATCGCCCTGCGGACAGGCGTGGTGTCTGCGCCTGGCAGCCCCGCCCAGGACCGCCCAGAGCCTGGGCGCGTTTACGCATCTTGGCCAGGAGATCCCGGGCGCGAGGGCGGGCCCTAGGAGTTGGCAGAACCCAGTAATCCGAGAATGCAGCATCAGCCCTTCCCACCAGCACTTCCTTCCTTTTCCCGAACGTCCAGGAGGGAGGGCTGCGCTCTTATAAACTCGCCCTGGCTCGCCGGCATATCAAAGGCTGCTTCGCCCTGGCTGCACCACGCAGCCCGACACTCCTGCTCCGGTACAGCCGCGAACAGCTGTCGCCACCAGCGCCCCGCCCCC
>NW_005353597.1:193409-193827 GCF_000412655.1 Myotis brandtii | reverse complement strand
CCCGGCTCTCCCCGAGCCCCAGCCCCAAGGAAGCCAGTGCATCGAACAAGACTGTTTTGCGCTCTTCCGGGGCCCTGCCACCTTCCTCGCCGCCAGCCAGGTCTGCGAGCGCCTGCGGGGCCACCTGATGACCGTGCGCTCCTCGGTGGCCGCTGATGTCATCTCCCTTCTATTGAGCGGCGGCGGCGGGGGCGAGAGCCCGCGCCTCTGGATTGGCCTGAAGCACCCGCCAGGCTGCAGCGATCCGGGTCACCGGGGTCCCCGCATCAGGTGAGCCGTCGTGGGAGGAGCAGCAGTGCGCCACCGAGGCCGATGGCTTCCTCTGCGAGTTCCACTTCCCAGCCTACTGCAAGCCTCTCGCGGTGCGGTCCGGTGCCCCGGCGACCGCCAGCATCTCAGTCAACTACAGCACCCCGTT
>NW_005353597.1:169727-192977 GCF_000412655.1 Myotis brandtii | reverse complement strand
CCGAGGAGTGCGACAAACGCTGCCAGCACTTATGCCACCGCAACCCCGACGTGCCCCGCGGCTACTCGTGCATGTGCGATGTGGGTTACCAGCTGGCTGCGGACCAGCACGGGTGCGAGGACGTGGACGACTGCATGCAGGTGCCCAGCCCATGCCCTCAGCTCTGTGTCAACACGCAGGGCAGCTTCGAGTGCCGCTGCCATCCTGGCTACGAGCTGGTGAACGGCGAGTGCGTCGAGTCTGAGGACCTGTGCCTGGGAAATAACTGTGAGTACCAGTGCCAGCCCCTGAAGGAGACGGACTCCCCGCCGTACCGCTGCATCTGCGCGGAGGGCTTCGTGCCCGTGCCCCACGCCCAGCACGAGTGCCAGATGTTCTGCAACCAGACTGAATGCCCAGCCGACTGCGATCCCAACTACCCGGACACCTGCCGGTGCCCCGAGGGTTACATTCTGGACGAGGGCTCAGTGTGCACCGACATCGACGAGTGCGCCAATGGCAATTGCATCAACGCCCTTTCCTGCAAAAACCTCCCTGGCACCTATGAGTGCATCTGCGGGCCCGGCATGGTCAAGACTGGCAACGACTGTGACCCCATCCCCGTGATTGGAGGCGGCGGCGACGACGGGGGCTCTGGGGAGCCTCCGGTCAGCCCGACACCTGGCGTCACCTCCAGCCCCAGGCCTGCAGGCTCCGTGCACTCTGGCGTACTCATTGGCATCTCCATCGCGAGCTTGTGTCTGGTGGTGGCGCTTTTGGCGCTCCTCTGCCACCTGCGCAAGAAGCAAGGCGCCATGCAGGCTGAGCTGGAGTACAAGTGCGGGGTCCCCTCCAAGGAGGTGGTGCTGCAGCACGTGCGGACAGAGCAGATGCCTCAGAAACTCTGAGGGGTCTCCCTCCCTGGCCCCAGGTGTGGGCTTGGCCCTAACCTGGCCTCTTCCCCCGGCCTTACTCCCGGGCTGTCTCCAAAGCACCTTAGCTGGCATCAGAACTGGAGGAGACCCCCATCCCTTCTTTTGCTGACGCCAGGAATGGCTGGGGAGGAGGGACTGGAAGGAGGATGCACCCCCGTTACTTCCATGATGTCACCAGACTACTTACTGGGCAGAGACGGCAATTTTAAAATGAATATGGAGATTGCAAAGTTCCCCGTGCCCTGCCTTCTGTAAGGCAGGAGGGGTAAGCACTATTGGGCAGACTGTGATCCGATGGACTAGTGAGTGCGATTGTGTCATGTTGATGACTAAGATATTTATTTTTTTAAGTATTTAGGACTTTTTGTTCTATTTTCCCTACCTGTATGTCTTCATCCCCACATTGCGTCCCTCCCTACCTTCCTGCTCTCTTTCTCACCTCCCCTATCTATGTATTTATATACTCCCACTTGTCAAGTGGTAGTTAAACTATGTTGGTGAATTGTTTTTTTCCCCCAGCCTCTCACATTTATGAAGCCAAGCCACATTTCCCCCTCTCATTCCTCCCAATTTTCCCTTCCCAGGAACTGGGCCAACCCCTCTGAGTCACCTTACCTGCATCTGACTCTACTTCTACTTTTAGCTGTCTGCCTAGGGCCTAGGGGGCAGAGCTCTTAGGTGAAACAGAGCAAAAACACTAAAAATAAGAATGGCTGGGCATTTGTTCTTTCACCAGATTTGCGAATTTATCCTGAAGTTTCATGCTTCCAGGGCCAATATCATTTTAACAAAGGTTAAGATATGAGAGGCATTTGTTAAATTAATGTTGCTGGACTGTCTGAGAAAGTCAACCCAAGGAGTTTTTATTTTTATTTTTTAAACAGTGAGCCTGGGTTTTATTATTGGTGTTGTTTTGATTTGGACTGAAAGGTAGTCATTGTTGTTAAGCTTTTATGCAGTTTCCTTTTTCATTTTTATTATTGTTGTTGTTATTGTTATTTTTAACAGTGTTGGAATGTTCACATGATTGCTCTAGATTGAAAGCAAAAGGAATCATCTCCCAGGAGATAGTTTAAGAAAGTTATGAGTTGCCTGATTCATGCCAATCACCATTTCGACTCACTGTTTTTGTCATTTGCAGGCTAAAATAAAACCAGCTTTACTGTTTTGGGGGCATTTGGGAGTTTGGGGATGGTACCTGGCGGATGCCCAGGCCAGGCCCTCACCTTGATCAGGCCCTTGAGAATGTCTCCCACTTCAGAGGGGCCTTCTCACCTCATTCACTTGGAACTTGCTCCCCACAAGTAATGGGGGTTGCCTTTGCCCTCCCCCAGCAGCTGGTTAGAAATGCAGAAACTTGGGCTCCATGCCACCGACTCCATGAGAATCTGTATTTTAGCAAGATCTGCAGGGGGTTATCTGCCAGTATGGTTTGAGGAGAATGGTTTCAGACAGCTTCCAACTTTTGGAATTGAGTATACGGGCATCAGTAATGAGTAGCAGGCCGAGTCAGGGCCTTTATTTTCAAGAAACTGAGGAATCTTAATTTCCGGTGGAAAAAACTAGGTACACCCCTTAAGACATCATTAAACAGGGTTTTTGGTTCAACTAAGCTAGGAATGAAATTATGAATGGGAAAAATGTGTATCTTTTGTGACAAAGATTTTTTTCTACTATTTTGTAAACTCAGCATATTTGTACATATTTATTTATTGGAGATAAACTAGAACACGGGCAAAACCCTTGCTTATGACATCACTTATAGAAAATAAACAAATAACAGTGTGCCTTGGGTTGCATGTCTGTCCACCTCCCCTCTCTCCACCCCCATTTTCCATCATTAAACAATGCAAATTCCATGAATTGAATTTAAAGGTTGCTCCACACCCATCATTAGCTCATGGCATCATCTCTGACTTCGAAAGATTTTTTTCAGAGGAGATTGTTTTCACTGTAGGATGTCATGTTCTATCTGTGTGCACAAATGTTTATTTACTTTTCCTTCTGCAACCATAACAACTTCATACAAAGGACTTGTGCCGATGCATTTTAAAGGATTATTTCGATTATTTGTTGGGATGAATTAAAGAAACAATCCTTCTTGAGGCATCTCTAGAATCCCAGCTGTGTGTCCTCCTGCACAAGGTTTGGTATTATTTGCTCCCTGAGATATGCAAACAGCAGTCATGAGGGAGTCTCAGTCTATGGATCATAGTCAAACAATCATTTCCACATAACAAGTTCCCATGGAGTATTAAATCATTCTCATTTCTATTGGTTATTAGAAACATCTTTAATATACAAAATTTTTGAGCCCCTTTTTCTGGGCTGGTGGAACTGGCTGAATTTTATATACAGTGCTCTGAAAGTTTTAATAAAGCAGAAGTTAGGAGAAAATTGAATTCATCAAATATTCGAATATTTTTATACAACTAGATATGCTGAATTCTTCAGTTTTAAATTGAGTAGTTATTGTTGTGAAGGCACAGTTGGAGATTTCAACATCCATCTTGGATGAAGTTGACAGCTTTGGTGTGTGGGAGTGAGAGGTGGCTGCTACTATGAGCAGTGCCCTAGCAAGGTAAGTGGTCCAGCAGCATTGTCCTTAGGAGTCTGGCAGACTAGCAGAACACCAAATTCAGTAGTAGGTACATATGAAGGAAGAACTCGCTGAGGGGGGCTAAGCAAGGACAGATAAATTGTGCAGGGGGTCTAGAGGAGAGAGGGTAACTTACAAATTTGTCCCCACTACCCGGCCTTCTATTTTTCAAAAGGGTCTGCTCCCAAGTAGCTATCATATTGCCTTTCAAGGACCCATTCCTTCAGGTTTTCTTCCTCCAGAGGAGGGGCATATTCTTAACATAAGAAGATCAAAACACACTTTGAAGACCCAGGAGCAAGAACTCTTACCGGGTCATCTTGGAATACAGAACATGGGTGGGGTGAGGGGCCAGGCCCTCCCTATCATCCTCACTTCCTGTTCCCTGGGAGTAGCATGCATGTTTACAGGCCTTATCTGAACTTAGGATTCTCAAAACAAGACACCTCTCTGAGCAAGACACTAGGACCATATAAACAAGCAGTTAGCTACAAAACTATTCCCCAGCTTTCAAAATTAGGGTGGTTCTTATGGAAGAGGGGCCGAGAGCCAACCTGTATAATCTCTGCATTTGCTCACATTGTTAGATCGAGGATCGAAGGGGAATCCCAAACCTCAGCAAGTGCTACCAGCTTGTCCATGATGTTCCACAGTGGGCAGGGCCTGGGGGAGAAGCCCAAGGTGGTACTTCTGCACCACTCAGAATTTGGTTTTACCAGTCAAATGGCCTTCTATTCTTCCCTTTGGACCTAATCTCTTTCCTTGGATTTGTTCAGCAAATATTTATTGAGCAGGTAGTCTGTTCCTGGCACGATGATAGGCATGGTGATAAGTCCCTGCCTCTGGTGGGGGAGAGAGACATGAAATAAATGATCACCCCCAATTGGCATTTAACTTAGAAATGTGGTAGAAAGCCCCAGGTGCCTAGCAAGGGACAACTGTAGGTGGGACTTCACCCTCAGAGTGGCCTTTCCTTCCCTAGCATATCGCTGGTCATGAGGTTTGGACCCCCTGACCTTTCCTCTCTAGAGATAATATCTAGGCCTCAGTTGTATTTCAGCTCCAGGCCCAGAAAAGTAGCCATGGCTGACCTCAGGACCGGCTGCATTGAATTATGACCCCCTGCCCTGGCACCAGCCAATCAATCAGTGGAGACCTAGACCCTGAAAAGTCACACCTGGAAAGCTGCTGGATATTCTAAGACCTTCTCCTGGCACCTCCCCTAAAAGCTTCACCCTTAAAACCCTTAGGACTGCCCTAACCAGTTTGGCTCAGTGGATAGAGCGTCGGCCTGCGGACTAAAGGGTCCCAGGTTCGATTCCGGTCAAGGGCATGTACCTTGGTTGCGGACACATCCCCAGTGGGGAGTGTGCAAGAGGCAGCTGATCGATGTTTCTCTCTCATTGATGTTTCTAACTCTCTATCCCTCTCCCTTCCTCTCTGTAAAAAAACAATAATATATATATATATTTAAAAGACTCAGTTTCTTAAAACAAAACAAAACAAAACAAAACAAAAAAAACCCTTAGGACTGAGGACCCAGTGTGCTCTCCCTCCCAGGAGCACACCAGTGCCTTTCTCTTCCCCTTCCTGCCCCAGGCATGTAACCATTAGCTTCCTCACTCCCAAGCTCCAAGAAGATCAAAAAACACTTTGAAGACCCAGGAGCAAGAACTCTTACCGGACCATCTTGGACTACAAAGGCCCTTCCTTTTCCTCTATAACTTGTTTCCTAAGCCATTTTCTCCTAGGAATTACTTCTTCTACCTCTGTGATTTACCAAATAAATGTTCTCTTATACTCTGGGTCTTGGCTCTGAATTCTCTTCTAGCCAGAGCCCAAGTACCGAGGTTGCTGAACCCAGGTGTGGTCTGACCCCACATGGTTCTGTTCCTGCCACCGTCAACAGAAACAAGTGATATGAGCTGGGGACGAGATGCACAGCACAGCACAGCAGGAAATTGAGGACTGGAAAACATCTTTGATGAGCTGACCTTAACACTAGACCTTAAAGAGGATCAGGGCTTGGTCAAAAGCAGAGTGGAAGGGAGAGCAGTCCAGGAAGAAGGAACAGCATGTGCAAATACCCTGCACTCACAAGAGTCTTGGCAGAGGGCATGGACATAGTGAGCAAGGGGGAGAGTGGCCACGATGAGGCTGAAGAGGTAGAAATGCAGACGTACAAGTGAAGGGGGAATAGGGACTGCAGGCCAGTGCAGGGATGTTGACTTGTAGGTGCAAGTGGGCCACTCAAGGAGTTAATAAGAGCGTGCTGCTGTTTGATTTGTAAAGTAAAATTGTTTGGAAAGGTAATAATTCTAGACTTACTTGTCGCCATGGGCAGATAGCTGCACAGTTTCCCTTGTAAGCATGAAATGTGGGTGTCATATAACCTGGATTTGACAACCGGTAGTCACATGACCATGAGCATCATGAAACCCCTCTAAGGCTATAAAAACAGGTGCTATAGCAGTACCACCTCACAGGGTTTCCATTAAGATTATACGAGGTGAGCTAGCACAGGTTCTGGCACACAGCAGGTGCCCATTAAAGGCTAGCTTATGTTGTCACTAAATTAGTGGATGTATAAATGAATAAAAAAAAAGGTTATGTTGAGATCGTGAGGGTCTTGAGGGCAGGTTCAAGGTCATGCGGAAAATGGAAAGTGTTTCAAGGCAAGGTGCAGTCTCTTAAAATGAATGCTGTCAGTCCTATAGGAAGTGTCATGATAGGTTTGGGGGCATCAAGCAAAGCTTAGAAAGGCATATGTTGGCACAGGAGAGAAGTGGCCCAAGAGCTTTAAAATCCTGCTTCCAAGGTCTATTGACCCTACTCACAAGGCCCATTAAAGGATGGGGTACAAAGTTAACTTCCATTGTGCTCCCAGGGAGGCCACAGAGAAGGGGAGAACACACCCTAAAGAGCCCCTGCTTATCCTGGCTGGTTTGCTCAGTGGATAAAGCGTGAGCCTGCAGATTGAAGGGTCCCAGGTTCGATTCCAGTCAAGGACACGTGCCTGGGTTGTGGGCTCGGTCTCCAGTGGGGGGCATGCAGGAGGCAGCAGACTGATGATTCTCTCTCGTCATTGATGTTTCTATCTCTCTATTCCTCTCCCTTCCTCTCTGAAATTCTTAAAAAAATATTTTAAAAAAAGAGCCCCTGTTTGTTTTCTTGGGACCCAAAGGAGACAGAGAAAATTGGCTCCAGCCCAGGCAGAGCCCAGGGCTGCTGGGGAGGGGGCACCCCTGCACTCTCACCTTCACCTTCAAAACTTTTTTGAGCCTGAGAATTTATTCACTTTCAGCTGCCACATAGGGTCCTCAAGTTTAGCAACACCAAAGAGGAACTGAAACCAGACCACAATGGGTCTGGGCAGCCTGTCACTACTTGAGCAATTAAGCAGAGACAGGGTTGAATCATATATGACCGTTTATTGCAATACTGCTGGCAGTACAGGAGAACAGCAGGTCACCCACAAAAATCTGCTCTACCCCTCCCCATAAGACAGCTGCTTAGATTGGACAGAAGGACAAAGATTACATGGGACAGTAGGAATTACAGGCATGGGGAAGTAGGCATGGTATCATGGCTACAGGTTACAGGCAATGGGGGCTGGGGGTCGGGTTGCAAAGGGCTGGCACCTTGGGACCAGATTGTTTTTGCAACAAGTTGTAAATCTTTCCATAATTATAGGCAGTTCTCATAAAAGGAGGATGGACTGCATTCCGATGTCAGCTCCCATGTCCCAGGGCGTACAACGCTCAGCCAGGTTAGAAGGTGCTTTCTCTAATCAGAACAGAATAATTATGATTAATAGAGCATGATTAATGTTTCTTATAACTATAGCTGGTCCCCACTATTCTACTTCTGCCCCTAACAGAACCTGCAAAGGAGAAAGGAAGCATCAGTTCAAAATAACGCACAGGCCCCATTGTGCACGGACTCTCGCAGTGGGAATTTGAGGCAAATCTTAACCTTTCTCAACTGTCTGCCAACTGGGGCATTGCAAGCGGGTGGTAGGTCTGGACACCAATCCCTCACCCCCAATGCCAACCAGGGAAGTCACAGACACTTCGTGACTCATTCCCATGAGCGGATTTCCCCTACGGCACATCAGAGACTGCACACTCAGAAGAAGTGACTATTGCAATCTTCATTTTCTCAGGAAAGTGGCATCTCAACTACAGTTCAGGGTCTTTAAAACTCTCTGTCAGGGTAATGTATGCATATCTGCTCCTCTTTCTCTCTCTTGGTGGGGAGAAAGTTGAGGAGGTTGTGGGGTGGGGGAAGAGGAACCTAAGATTCAAGAGCAGACAGCTCCCTGATTAGGGACTAGAAGCATTAAGATCTGCAATCTATAGGCCCCTGAAAGATCTGGCTAGGCCCAACACTGGCTGCTGGACTTTATTTCTTTTTAAAAATTATGATATCATTGACATATAGTAAAATTCGCTCCTTTTAGTAAATAGTTCCCTGAAACCATTGCCATCATCAATATACAGGACATTTCCTTCACACTAGAAGGTTCCCTGAGCCCCTCCCGCTTTGCTGCCCTTGGAGTGTCTACACACAGGATGAGGCCCTATTCCTCCCTGAGGCTTGCCACATCCCACATGCTAGATCCTCTTTCAGGATCTCCTCACACTAAGAATCCCATTTTCCTGTTTGAATCACAAAAATAAGCTTTTCTAAGCAATCCAGAAAGCCTGACTTCTTTTACTTTGAACAAATAGGTTTTAGTGAAACCCAGCTCATATGTCTCCCAGTGCCCTACTCATTCACCCTGAGTTCTGGCCTTGATCTGCCCCAAATCCTTTCAGTCCACCAGAAGTGTGTAAATAAGCAAAAATAAGACAGCAAACCACCGCATCACGCAATGTCAGAGGAGGGGGAACCTGAGGGTGCAATCAGAAAGTAAGTAAGTAAGGTATGTGCAAAGGAAATGAGGGTGCTGCCCACTGCATATCACGTGGCAAACCATGTGCTACTTCCTCAGGCTCCTGGTGATTTTCTGAATGTGGCGGGGACAGGTGACAGGGGATTCCAAAGTTCTAACTTTTGGGGACTCCTGTTGCTCTTGTGTTAAACTTGGGTTAATTATTATATCATCTCTTCAAGAAAAACTGAGGTTACAAAGAATATATAAAAGCACATTTTCAGCGTGGTCATGGCTGGGTGGGGGGGTCCTCAGGCTTCTTTGGAAATATAACCCTTACCCTCACCGGTTTGGCTCAGTGGATAGAGTGTCAGCCTGTGGACTGAAAGGTCCTGGGTTTGATTCTGGTAAAGAGCACATGCCAGGGTTTGGGCTTCGATCCCCAGTAGGGGTGTGTAGGAGGCAGCTGATCAATGATTCTCTCTCATCATTGATGTTTCTATCTCTGTCTCCCTTTCCCTCCCTCTCTGAAATCAATAAAAATATTTTTTTAAAAAAAGAAAATATAACCCTGACCTTTTCAGGCATTTCTTCATAAAATAATACAGGCAATGCTCTGCCTTCTCTCTCTCTCTCTCTCTCTCTCTCTCTCTCTCTCTCTCTTTCTCTCCCTCTCAGACTATGTGCCTGGGTTCAGCGCTATCTCTTTTCATTTTCAGAGGGACCTTTCTCCCCTTTTTAGTCAGCAGGTTCAGGCATAGGCAAACAACTGGTTTCCTCTCACAGGAGAAAGGAAATATTATTCTAACAGAATCGAAATTCTTTTAGGAGTGTTTTGAAAGTGTGATTGCCTTGCTCCAAGTCAGGCCCCTGGAAATGGGGAACAAACAGCAGAAGAGTTTCAGGGATCCAGTGACAAACACCAAGATTCTAACTTGGGGCCCATGAGGACAATGACTTCCCCCTGAGGGACTATTGGCCACACAGTTCCTGGATTCCTGCCTGAAATAAACACCTTTTAATATAGGACATTCATGACCAATATTATCCTCAGATGAGACCTGCCCTTTTCTGCATATTCGATGAATGGCAGCTGCTCTCCATCACACTCCTGGCATCTTCTTCCGGCTTCACCCTGAGGCTGGCACTAACTGCTTGCTCAAGGCTGGAGGACTCAAGGAAACCATTGTTCAACCACCCAACGAGAAAGAGAGGGGCTTTCCACAGTCTCCCCCGTCCTCCCCGCTTTCCTCTGCCTCCTGCCTCAATGCAGCTTCATTTCCTTGAGAACAGGGGCCCACCTTCCACAAACTCTGAGTTGATGAGCTTCTTTGCCAGGTAGACCCCAGCCTGTCATTAGAGCTTGTCACTGCAGTCCCATGGCAGGTCTTTCATCCTCAAGGGGGCTGTGAGGAGCTGCTGGTCTGTGTCTGCCAGCGCTTCCGGCTGGCTGGGCAGCATCCACCCCCATCGGCCTCTGTTCTAGTCACTTTGGGCACCTCCAATGCTTTCCTCCACAGGCCCTTTGCACCTGCTGTCCCCTCTGCTGAGAGCCCTGCACACCTTCTGCCCCACCCCCTTCTTCTGTTTATTCCCATACAGCCAATCCTGGGAAGGCTGCCCTAAGACAAGGTCAAAGTCAGTTTCTTTTAGTATATCATCTCATTAAAACTAGATTTGTTTCTTGTATATATTTTATTTCAGTTTAGAATTGTACTCTTAGCTCTGTGCTTATCAGATTAACGTCCATCTCTTGATACTAACCGATCTCCAAGCTTCATGAGGGCAGGGTGCTTTCTGCAGCGGCTCCTCCTGCACCTCAGAGCTGCTGCATTGTCAGAAAGAAGCAGCACTCAGAGTACTGTCCGCAAACACGCCCACCTGCACGCCCACCACCTACATGCCCATCTGCACACACTTCCATAGAACAGAGCTTCCGGTGAGCATGATGCAGGCTGGTGGTGGGCAACGCTACGGAGCTGTGGCAGAATACAGAGGCTTAGGATTTTGACATTTGTGCTTAAGGAATTTGAGGCCATTCTGTCATCTACTTAGGGCAGGGGTGGGGAATGTCCAGCCCTCGGGCCGTAGACGGCCTATGAAATCATTTGGTCTGGCCCTGCCAAGTCATTAAATAATCAAATATAGCAGGCGAATGTTTAAGTTGACAATTTAGTATGGCCTGCAAATGATATTATAACTATCCAGATGGCCCTTGGCAGAAGAAAGGTCCCCTAGCCCTGGCTTAGGGTGAGGGTGCGTGAGGGATGAGGATGAGAGCTTCCACACCCAGATTCTTGGGGATCTGCCCAGTCACTGCTCTTGCTTCCTTGTCTGACATCTGAGATAGCACAGCCAACACATGCAGCATGTGCGTGGTTTTGCTTTTCATATCAGCTTTTAACACATAGGAGTGCAAGGTATGAGGTTTTTAATGAACGTAAAGCCAGAATTTATAGGCTACTATGAAAATAGTGTTCATCTTTGCTCAACGACATATTGCTGACAAATACGGCAAGAAGTCCATTGAGCGACTGCTTGCCACGTCCAAATATCATCTTCCCGACCATCTGAAAACATTAAACACCTGGCTTGTCATTGAACAGTCAAGTAAGTAAAGATCATTTTAGAAGGCAAATCAAGTTCACTGATTGAGAGGTGCCTGAAGGCTGTTTTTACCTGTGATTTAAAAAAGTGCTTTCACTCATGTTGCAGCCAAATGCTGTTGCCCTGGTACCAGTAGGCAGAACACCAAGGTCAAAGCGCCTTCCCGGCCATTGCCCAGACAGAGGAAACACGTCAGAGCCCTCGGGACCCCGTCACTGACCTCAGCTCCCTGCAGTCTTGCAGCACAGGAACCACAGGGAAGGTCTCCTGGGCACGCTTTGCTGCTGCTGAGTCATTCCACCCCAGGAGTGAGAGGCTCTGCAGCTGAGGAAGAGAGTGGTGAATGGGACCACACCCTGGCCCCTCCCGTGCATGATTTATTACTGTGGGGCCTAGGGCAGGGGTTGTGCTCATGTTTAACAGGTGAAGGAGAGAGCACTAGGATAAAGGAATGCTGTCAACCAAAACACTTGTACGCATACATGCCTAACCCATGGACACAGACAATAGGGTGTGGAGGCCTGGGGTGGGGGGTGGGCTGTAAGGGGTCAATGGGAGAAAAAAAGGGATATATGTGATAGTCTCAACAATAAAGATTAATAAATAATCAATAATAAATAATTTTTTTAAAAAAACAACAACAAAGAAATGCTGTCTTCACCCTTCCATTGTCTCGGTTAGCAAGCCTTGCCAGTGTCTTAGAGAAGGCTGGGAAGAACTCAGCACTCACCCCCTCCCGTTGTGCATAGTCGAAGTGGGAAGCTTAGAGAGGTGAAGTCACTGCTCACAGTGCCTGGCTCCTGCTGAAGCCCCTGCCTCTCAAAGACTTTTCCTTCCATCACCTAAGGCCGTTTCTCCTTCAACCATCCTCAACTGTGTTAAAAAGGTTGCATTTTAAAATACTCGATAAACGTGAGTGTTGCCAAGACCAGTGCCCTATCTTGTTCACGAGAGTTTGCCCAGTGAGAGTCACTGCACCAGACTCAAGAGAAGCACCAGGCCCCCACCCAGGCTGGGGGGCAGGCCTGCAGCCCACCCCCATTTCCGACCATCGCCAGTGCCAGAGCCCCTTCCCTCACTGCCACCAGCCCAAGGTGTCCTTGCAGCTCAGTTCAACCACATTTATCAAGCGCCCACCTTGCCTGGCACTGTCTGGCACTGGGAAACAAAGAAATGGTTCAGTTTTAAAGACTGCAATGATGTTACAGTCACACAAGGCCCACGGACAGCAGCTCTGACTGACTTCAGATTCCCCAGGTAACTCTAATGGGGACTGACAAGTTAGGGATGGTTCATGTCCTGGTTCTTCACCTGACTTAGGAGTGACCAATCCACAGGCATGTCTCCAGTATGTAGTACAGACTTGGCTAAGCATTTTCTTTCCAAGACAGATGTGGGCCATCCAAGTGTACAGATGTGAACCTCTCACCTGGCCCATCAGCCCAGTGAGACCCACTGGATCAGCACTGATCACATCTGACCCATCACCCTGCTGGCTAGCCCCTGGAGGGGTCAGGATCTAGTGGTTTTATGTCCAAAGACAGTCTAGGCCAAGACCCTTCTTTTTTTCATTCTGTCAGGGAGAAGTTAAAATACACAGTGTGGAGCTTTTTTCCATCTGGCCGCAGCCATCAGGAGTCTTAAAAGGCTCAGTTAAATGATATCCAGAAAACATGGAGCAGACTCATAAAACCTCTTAAGGCCGAAATTCCTTTCCATTCAAAAATCTTAGACCATCTATTTTATGTGTAGAGGTTGTTCAATTAATGGAACAAATGTCTGTTAAACTAAAAATGAGAAAAGAAGTAGTGCGGAACAGAAATAGACAGTGTGGAATAGACAAGTTAGACTCTGAGAGTCACCACGCGCTAGTGCTGGGAGGGGCTCCTGATTTCACAGGCAGAACTGAGAGGACCCCTGGGTTCATTCACTTGCTGGGTCATATGACACCTGCATCTAGGACCAGAATTCAGGTCTCTTGCCAGTTTCCCATATACCAGGCACCTGCTCACATCTGGCAAAAGCCTGACTTTGGCTGAATACTTCAGGGAGGGTCTTGTTCTGCCTCTCCCTCACTCAGAGAGGAGCGCTGCCCCACTGTAATCAGGGCGTCCCCTAAGGCTGCCCTCCTGGCCTGTCTGGGTGATCTTCCACCTCCCAGCAGCCTCCTTGCACCCAATATGGACCGCCTACTGGCTGCGGGAGAAGGCCCAGGACAGGCAGCCTCTGCTGGGCCCACAGGTCCAGGATGTTCTTTCCTGAAGCCCTCCTGCCAGGAAGAGTGAGTTCTAGAAGTTGACGACTAGGAAGAGCAGAGGGTGCTCTTTTCAGCCACCATTCTCCTTCCCTCCACTATATCTTCCTCTCATCACCAGAACCAGGCCTACCAAACTCAGAAGTCTCATTTGCTGTGCTAAGCCAGCTGGGGTCTCCCACATAGCATTGCATGCACATTCAATAGCATGTTTGCACTCTCTGGCTACACATGTTCTTTCCAAGACAGATGTGGGCCATCCAACTGTACAGCAAATGAAACTTCTGGGTTTGGTAGGCCTGGCCCAACATATGCATTGCAAGCTCAGTTCAACCACATGTGTCAAATGCCTACCCTGCCAGGCTCTGCCTGGCCCCGGGAAACAAAGAAATAGTTCAGTTTTAAAGTTCAGTTTCTCTTCCCCTGGCTCCCTTCCCACTCACCCCCTTTCCCACTCAACCCCTTTCCACTCACCCCCACAGGTGTCATGTTCTCACAGCAAAGGGTCAGGGGGAAAAAATCACACCACAGGAGCTGAATGAATTTATAATCTCTGCTTTTTATTATTGACCTGGTTTTATGCCTTGTAACCAACCCCATGTAGGGTCTCTCCAAACCTCTCCTACTCACTCTGTGAAAAAGCAGAAAACCTATATAAGCCAGGTGTCAGGGTCAGATCTGGGGTCAGGGTCAGAACTGTGTGGCTCTCCCGTTGCTGGCAGAGAATGGCCTGAGGGTTCAGGTCTGTGAGGTCTGCACAAGGAGCCTCGGGGCTGTTGCAAGAGCTGTGTGCTTGTACCAGGGAAGACATGGGGCAGATAGGGCAGGATGCAGCAGTGTTGTGACCTTGACACTAGACTGCCTGGTTCAAATCTAGCTCTATCTCTTATCAGATACCCAACCTTGGACAAGTTCCTCGGTGTCTTTATGTCTAAGTTTCCACCTCTGGGAAGTGGGCCTGATGATAGTAATTACATGGTTGAGTGCTGTGGTTGTGGGCAGGGACTGTCAGCTCCTGGTTGTTTCTTTTTCTACCCTTCTTTGGTGCCCTTAAAGGGACAGTCTTGGAAATGAGACTAAAGAGAAGATCTGCTTGCCCCGACATGGCCCCATGCTGTCTGATGTTCCACTGGTTGGCTGCCTTCAGAGGGCAAAGTTTACAGGGGATGATGGAGGCCATTGATAACCCACCCTGCATTATTATAATTGCTTTTGTTATTAGTTGATATAGGTTTGTGATAGTCTTTTCATATCTAACTTGTATTTAAAACAATCCTGAGATGCATGGGAAAAACATTATTATTATTATCCCGACTTTGTAAAAATGACCAAAACAGAGCAAACCTTTTCTGCCTTGACTCACAACTTGAAAATGGATTATACTCAAACCAGATTCTTTTGGGAGTGAAAGAAGCTCTATTAGTAATTATACTGTCCAGGCAAATCAGGATAAATGGATAGTCTAATAAGGGAAGACTCTTCAATTTAATTTGATGCATTACCACAGTAAGTGGCAGGAAAACATGAATCTGTTAGGCACTGGATCAACTAGGCTGTCACTGCTCTCCCCAGAACACCCTCCAGAAGGGGGGTTTTGTAGAGGAAAAGTTGAGGTGTGCACCTCACTGACGAGACCAGGAACTACTAGAGATTCAAGTGAAATGTCCTGTGTCCAAGGCCCAGAGTAGAGAGTCATAATGTTTTCAAAAATACTCTCTTAAGTCTTTTATGTTTAGGGAAGAATCAGAGAAGCATTTGAGATGCAGACCACTCAAACAACAGTGGATTCTCCAGCGAGTGGGCAGTGGGGTTGCTTGACTCCCTCCTGAGATGGAGGTGGAGGGGGACAAGTGCCTCTAGGTAACATTTGGCTCTTCCTGAGGACACTCTTTTATCTGTCCCATTTCCCTACTTAGCTCTCAAGTGCCACCATGCCTCAGGCTTCAGGCCTGGGTCAGGAGTGGGGTGCAGGGATTGGTAAAAGGATCTTAGCTTTTAAAGATTACTAAAATAAGGAAAGCAGAATTGAGTGGATACCAAGAGTCACTGCCCTCAACACATCATCATAATGACAAAACTGTATGCACCTGAAGAACAAGAGATTGGAAAATTCAGGGCTGATAGAGAGGTTTTTCCCCAGAGTCGAGGCATGTGCCCTGACCGGGAATTGAACCAGGGATAAATAAGTTGACATGTGAAACAGAACAATGTTTGGCACCCATAAGTACTATATGTGTTGATTCTGATTAACACCCCAACCAGGGTCTCTGGTGCTTGGTATCTCAAAGCTCCTGGTGCATCTGGTTTTGCCCCAAGCAAATTCTGCAAGTGGAAAACTTAAAGCCTGCTGAGTGAATCTTTCCAAGCTTTGACCAAATGCCACAACACCAGATTTTTAAGTTCTCAAACCACAGAATTAAGAGCCCTTCTGCTGTTAACTTTGTCCTGTGTGACTTTTCTATTCAGAAAAGAGAGAGAAATGAAATTTCTCAACAGTTAAAAGTAAAGACTTGCTGAAATTTGTTAACTTTATAAGCAATAATAACAACAATAACCCACTCTGTAATGAACTCCTCCGCAGTGAGCAATCTGCTATAGACTCCGTGATGGGGAATAGCCTTCGCTTGACACAGTGGACACCTGCTGTACCTGTGAGGCCAGCTTCTGCCCTTTCCAAGTTCTCTGTGCACAAGGTGATGCCACCTATTACGGGCAGTTAGACAAACAGGGGAGCTTCTCCCACTAACCTGCTAACCCAACAGGAGTAAATTCACCTGACCGAGCTCTGGCCTCCAACATGGACCTCTGCATAATTGTAAGAAGTATCTAAATGCCACTCACTAGATTTAAAACAAAAAGAACGGAAAACTTTGAACCAAGTAAGTTGTAAACTCAAAATGTTAGAAGATAAACCAGTTACGTTAGCACTTCCTTTGAAAAATGGAACCATTTCTTTTGAAATCAACCACAGTGGTGAGACATGTTTTCCTTTTCAGTTGCCCGCTGATGGCACACAGCTTTACCTGCCAAATCCTGCCAGCTTCCAAGGCCCGGGATGCTGACTTACTCCAGTACATGGGCAGCATGAACTCCAACCATGTGGAGAAGAGCACATGTTGCCACTGGGTGAAGTGAGAGCTGACAGAGACTCTTGGCTTCTCAATACCAGAGGTGGTTGGAGAGCTTTTCTTGTTCTATTAGAAAAGTTCATGAGGAAGCTGTGAATAGGATCAGTCCCCAGAAGTAAAACTCCTATTTTCACCATCCAAACATCAGTCAATGTACTGGGAGAGCCAGCAGAAGCCTCGCCATAGCCTTTCCTCTTGAACACTTGCACATGAACACTTCCATGGGGCGGGCATTCAGTGAGCCAGCAGAAGCCTCGCCATAGCCTTTCCTCTTGAATACACTGCACATGCACACTTCCATGGGGCGGGCATTCAGCTCCTTCAGGGTCACAGTCCCCTTTCCTGTGGTCTGTCCATAAAGCCCAAATATCTCCCAGAGTTTTTCTATACCGATTGCATCTGTTCTGTCAGTCTGTAACCCAAGATAAGGATTGGCACATTGGATATTGTTTTGTCAATTGTTGAAAGGTTAAGTTCAACTATGGATTCCATGAGGTGAGGATGATCTGCACAGTCCACCAGAAAGACAATCCCACTAACTACTGGGAGATCATTTTTCCAAACTCATCTTGCTTGCTCATGCCCACCAAGATCAAAAGTTGTAAAAGTCAATTCAGCAATTGTCAGCTCTTGGATATCAGATGTAATGTTGGAGCATGTCTGTCATTTTTGAGCTTGTGTAGAACAGTGGTTTTGCCTGCCTTGTCCAGACCAAAGAATACAAGTTTTCTAGATTTCTAGTACCATCCTAGGAACTAGAGCACAAGGCTGAAGCCATTGTAGATCCACCCAAAGATGAAAGACATTATTATGCTTTCCACGACACAAGGGGTTCCTCTGGCAGCAACACCAGCAGCGGGCAGCTTTGACCCTCCTCTGATCATACTCCCAAAAGCACTGGAGAAATATGCAACCTTGGGTCAAAGATTTTAGCCAATGTTGCAAGCCTCCCAAACTCCACTACCTCACCTTTCTTGGGGGCAGATTTCTGATTTTGTTTAGGAATTAGTTTTAAATGTGCTTAAGTGCTGAAGTTGATTCCCTCCCCAGAATCTGTGATTGCTTTAGGGGTGGCCCAACTCTGCTAAAAAAGACATGAAAATAGATTATGGAAGTTGTAGGTGCAACTTCTGGGAAAGGTTTGGCTATTGTCCCATGGGACTATAATGCTTGGAGGGGCTACAGCCACTTTGTGACTATGAGGTGAAAAGCTTGTCCGATATGAAAGCCAATACGTTAAAGATAATAGGGAAGACGTAGGAAAGAACTAGGGTGCTTGGTAATACAGAGAGCTGATGAGGTAGCCAGTTTTGGCACTGCTTCCACTGAACTTATTTTTCTGAGGTGATCCACATTCTTGTTGCTTTAGTGCTTTCAGATGTGTATTCTGAACTTGTAGCCAAAATACTCCAACTCATTATCCTTGATCCAGTCACTGACCTTTTTAAGCCTTACTTTTCTCATCTCTCAGACATGAACACAAGAGTTCTTATCTAATTGAAGTAGGTAATATGATAATAATGCAAGCAAACACTCATGTCTCACTTGCTAGGGGCTAGACTCTTTTTAAACAGTTGACTCATGTAACGTACACAGAATGCTCAGGGTAGGATCCTGAAACTTACATGTTCTTAGCACTTATCATTATAATCATTGTTGTTACAGGAAGTAAGCTATTAATTCAGACATTCTGTTCCTACACAATTTACTTACAGCAAGAGGAAGTAGACTTTCTGGCTCTCCCCCTATTGCCCCATGAGAAAGATTACAGGAGCATTTGAAAATGTTTTTGCTCCTATGTTAGCTTTGGAAATTCAAATCCTGTCACAATGAATGACATAGGAACCAAGACATAGACAAGTGCTCTCCTGATGTTTAGGTTGTAATGCATGTATTTACAAATAAGCTCATACTAAAAGTTCCTACAAATCTATTTGGAAGCTAAAAGAGCTCATTGTAAGAGTGGTTCTAGGACTAGGTGGATTTTAAACTTCTGGAGTTTAGAAAGAAGGTTTTGGCTTTCTTAGTAACCACACTCTACCTGTCATTGTCTTGTGCACAGAGTGAGCAGCTTGATAAAATAGTCTATTTCTTAATGCTCTATCAAGAACTACGGAAGATTGAAGATTCACCTATGAAAGCCAACCAGTTAGCTTAACACATCTCACGGAAGCTGGAAAAAATACACAAAACCCACAGGAGACTCCTAGGTCAGAGGTAAAGACTTTATCACTCAGGTAGCATGAGCTTCCTGTTTACAATAACCCTAAATCCAGCCTCTGCGTGACAGAGGCAGATGGGCCCAAGTGGATGCTGCACACAGGGGGTTTACACCAGAGTTGAGGAACGTTGACTTTAAGAAACCTTAATCTTACTCGGGGTAACAGCAGACCTACCCATTATCATTATTATCCTGATGAGGAAACAAACCTGCCTACTCTTCAAGGAGACATTATCTCTGTCTCCTAAGGCTATTACTGTACAAAGATCCTTGAGAAGGTAGTTCAGAGAAAAAGCTGAAATTAATGGGAGAGGCATGGAGAATTGTCTCTCAAACCTCTCCTCATTCGTGAGGCGGAGTGGAAACCCCAGTCTTTCACCTCTCCCTCTCCCTTTGATATTGTTGTAATTAGCTAGTTATTAACAATAAGAAAGGAGCAAAAGGGAGGCAAGACATTATAAGCATGGTCATTTGGATAGATTCACCAGGAAGTTGCAATTTCACACTCCCCGGGGAACCACCAGCCCATTCCCTGAAGGTGACTAGGGGAAGGGACTGGACAAAGGGGAAGATGGGATTTTGTACAGTGAATTTTCACCAGGAAGCTGCAATTTCACACTCCCCAGGGAATCACCAGCCCACTCCGTGAAGATGACTGGGGAAGGGACTGGACAAAGGGGATGATGGGATTCTGCACAGTGAATTGGGGTGACATAGGGAAGGTGCCTATCAGTCAAACCTGGGAACAGAGATAATTGGCCAGAGGAGCAGAGCCTTTGCAAGCCCACGTGAAAATTTTGGAATACATATCCCAGACAGGAATTCTCACTCTCTTATTGCCCTTGGCCCCCTGGGCTCTGGGCTCTTGTGTTTCTCTTGTATTCGCACATGTTCCCTCCAT
This sequence comes from Myotis brandtii, assembly GCF_000412655.1. Taxonomy (NCBI): domain Eukaryota; kingdom Metazoa; phylum Chordata; class Mammalia; order Chiroptera; family Vespertilionidae; genus Myotis; species Myotis brandtii. The sequence goes on along the minus strand of NW_005353597.1, from coordinate 173,477 downwards.
AGCCATGTGACCCTGCAGACACACACACAATAGAATGATAAACTGCAGTGGGGAACACAGCTGAGCTAGTCTGATGCTGGATTAGACTGTGCAGATGTAGAATGGAGACTGGGCAGCGGTATTAATCCTAGCTCTGCTGAAACCACAGCTACACTTCTATGATGGGACGGAGGGAAATGGAACCTTGGAAATGCAGGGATTTAACTCCATGCAAATAAATGCCACTCATTCTCTCATGTGATGTAGAATGGAGACTGGGCAGCGGTATTAATCCTAGTTCTGCTGAAACCACAGCTACACTTCTATGATGAGATGGAGGGAAATGGAACCTTGAAAATGCAGGGATTTAACTCCATGCAAAAAATGCCACTCATTCTCTCATGCGAGTCTCGGAAAATTCTTTTTCTTGTGATATTGCAAGAAAGCCACATTCTCCATCAAAAGGAGGGGATGAGGAGAACTCTCCACTGATAACACCTTCATGTACATCCTACATGTATCTATCAGGGCTGTCTACGATTTGCATTTGGCTCCAAGCTGCCCCCAACCTTAAGTTTTACATTTTGGTGAACCACCACTCTCTAAATAAATTATTCTCAGGGGTCCATATTCAGATTACCAGGAAATGGAATTTGACTGGCCCAGCTTGGGTCCAGTATTCTGTCCTGGATCAAGTAGCTGTGGCCAGGGTCAGGGTCAGATGACACAAACACATTCCCACCCTCTGGATAAACAGGTGGGGCAAATTCTCTTAAGGGAAGAGCAGGGAGACAGCTTTAGTGAAGACTCAGCCAACGAACAAATTACATAGCTGGTGTCATCATCTTTAGCAGCAGTAGTCTCTTTAGAAATCTTATAAATCACTTATATTAAAAAGAGTCAACAAATATGACTCAAATAACTTTAGCAGAAAACAGACTAAAAAAAGTCATTTAATTATATGGTCTGTGTTTTCTGAATATTCAAAAAATTGGATTGCACCATCTTGCTGAGCCATGCTTGACAGCACCTTTTATTGCTCTTGGCTTGCTGGGTTTATGCTCTTTGGAAGGTGCCAGAATCATTTGTATTGTAATTGAAATGTGCTGTTTATCTAAATCCTACTCAGAAAAGCAATTGAAAAACCAACCCAGCAGCCAGAAAAAAGGCAGCCCCATAAGAGGGATTAACAGGAGAAAGCAGCGAGTTCTGAAAAACAAGGTCTGTCTCAACAGAACCCGCTGACCAGAAGCTGTCCTTCAAGACCGTTCCCGTTCTTGTTTTGCTGAATGTAAATGGAGGGGTCAGAATGGGCAAGTTGGGTCCTCTTAACAGCCTTTCTTCTTCTCCTCTTCACCAGTGGAATCCTCCCAGTTTTCTAATTGTTGGCCTCTCAAAAACCAAGAGGTGCTAGGTTTGTGAATGTGTACTTCAGCTTAGAAGGAATGTTCATCATGCATGATATTTTATGGATTTATTCTCTCGTAATGCAATGAAAGAACCATCAAAAGAGAGAAGCCCAATTAAAGTTTGTTGATGATAAAGCAGAAGGTAAGAAAGGGCAGTTGTGCACACTGGGTCAACACTAGACTCTAGATTAGAAAATGTCAACAACCAACATTGAATGGTGACATTTTGGGATGAGGGGAGTGGGTCCGATTTCCTCTGCCCTTAAGAGTACTTGGACCCACCTGGCATCTTGCCATGCATCCCGTAACTGGAGAAGCCTGCCAACCTCTTAGCTACTTCCCAGGCTTTGGGACTAGTTATCCTCAAGCAGTTCTGCCTCAGACACTGAGCACTGAGCCTGCCTTCCTCCAAACATACATAGGGATGGACGCTTACCTCACCTGGGTATTCCAGACCCCATCTCACTATCTGTCTGTGGCTTTTCTTTCTTCCCTACCATGTTGCCCTGGCCCTTACAACAATGTGGCTGCTCAGACATGGCTTTCTACCTGTATTGCCATTGTCTTTCCAGGGCTGGGCCCTTGGGAAGTTATTCATTCATTCATTCATTCATTCATTCATTCATCTAGGCTTTTGCCAGCTCCAGACATTGGATTAAGAGGTTTAGGAATAAAAACAAAGCCTGGTGTCTTTTCTTGAGAGCTCACAGTCCACCGTGGGTGGGAGAGAGGCAGGTAAATAAAGAATTCTTCCAATGTACTAGAACCAGATGGGAGACTGGATTAAGGTTCAGGGCACATGGGGAAGGGACTTCCTTCAGCTTGGAGACCCTGGGAAGACTTTACAATGATAGAGAACTTGAAGACTTTCTCAGACTTCTCCTCTATATCAGAGAAGGAGGGGCAGAGATGGAGTCAGGAGACTTGTGGGTGGGTGGGCCATCCAAGCACCTCAAGGGTAGAGCAGAGGGCTCCCCTCTCCTGACTGTTCTAGTCCCTGATGCGCTTTGGTGGGTTTCAGCTCATTGAGAACATTTCTCCTCATCACTTTGGAAGCTAGAGTTAGATTCTGGGTGGTGCCTGTACTGGAGGACATTTGAATGTTGACACTGTCTGAACAGTTTAATATGACTAGAAAAACGGGCCTGAGGCCAGAGTGAAAGGAGGTGTGTTCAAGGTTCATATGTGTGCTCTTTTCTGCCAGCCCTCTAGAAGCTGGGCGGGGTCATCTTCAAAGGCAGCATCTGGAACAGCTGTGGGAGACGTGTTTTCATAGCATTAGGAGCACTTATACTAGCGAGTTCCAACTCTTCTGTTTTACTAACACGATGTATGCTAAAAATCAATATTTGCTGAGTGATGACTTGACCCTCATCATGCAGAGAGCCCTGAGACTGGAGCTATCACATTCCTCCAGAACAGCGCTTCTCAGTATCATTTAGGGGGTGTGGTCAAATGCAGGCCTTGGGGTCACCACTAACTTGAGACCCTGTGGGGTGGATGGGAAGTTGCGGTCTGGGGTCTGCATTTTTAACACACTAGCCAGATGATTCTAATGAAAACCAAAATTTGAGAGCCTTACTCTGAAAAATGAGTAAAAGGATCTTGCAAAGGAGACTAAGAATTGCCACAGTTCATCTGTGTGGAGGCTGCAGGAAGGGTACAGAACAGGTATCTCAAAATCTAATGTCCCTTTAAGATTTTCTGGTTAAACTATACATTCTTGTCCCCTAGCTCCTAGAGCAGCCATGGGCAAACTACGGCCTGCGGGCTGGATCTGGCCCGTTTGAAATGAATAAAACTAAAAAAAAAAGACCGTACCCTTTTATGTAATGATGTTTACTTTGAATTTATATTAGTTCACACAAACACTCCATCCATGCTTTTTTTCCGGGCCTCCGGTCCAGTTTAAGAACTCATTGTGGCCCTCGAGTCAAAAAGTTTGCCCACCCCTGTCCTAGAGCCATGACAAGCAAAACGCTCTGAGGTGTTCTAAGTTAAATTCCAGTGGCCAGAGAGTGAGAGAAAGAATAATTATCCAGTTAGGAGCTGTGAACCAGCTGACAAAAGACTGCTCACATTCCTGAACGTATGTTGGAGCTTTGAATCAACCTCTAGGCATCAATCAACTGACCAGAGAAGCCACGACATCAGTCACATGAATGGACTTTCAGGGCTGTTGCCTGTAACCAATCAAAAGTAGTCAATATTTCTTCCTCCCTGACTGTGTTTCTATCATAGAACTGCCTCCACTTTGCCCTTTCCCGCCCCCTGATCTGTAACCAATGTAAATTCTTTCAAAACAACTTAAACAACTTACATCCCCCCTCCCCCCGCTCCCCTCCCCCCCACCCCTGGAAGG
>NW_005353597.1:163491-169705 GCF_000412655.1 Myotis brandtii | reverse complement strand
CCCCTGGAACGGGATGTATAGAAGCGTTCATCATCTCCAGGACAGGGGGCCAGTGGACGTGTCATGTCACCTTTTCCACCAGGTGCTGCTGCTGGTTTGGACTTTATGGCCCAGCATCTGGTCCCTTTCTTACTAACAATGGCCCAATAAATCTTTTCTTTTAAGAAGACTTTCGGCTTGGAAGTTAAGGCTTTTGTTTAACAGCCAGAATCTCTGGAATTGGAGCTCTAGGGTCTGCATATTTTATAAACACTTTAGTTATTTATGAATATAGAAAGAATGATTTTGGAGCAAGCATCTGGAATAGATTTTCAATTTTCTTAACATCATGTTTGTTTTTTTTAAGTCTGATCTCTGTGATTCCAATGAGGTAATTTTTATAGCAAACAAGTGATGTGAGAAGGTGAAGGTCAATAGACTTTGAGATGGTGGCCAAAGGACTTCTCAGATGAGGCTGAAGAACAGGAAATGGATTTCCTGCCTGAGCTGGGCACTGCTAGTTGTTGTTATTCTAAAGAAGTCTGGATCAGTGGTTCTCAAAATGGGATCCCTAGAACAGCAACGACCGCATCACCCTGGCCTTGCTAGAAATGCAAATTCTGGGCCTCACCCCACTTGCTCTGAATCATAGACTCATGGCCTAGGAATCCATGTTTTTTGTTTTTTTAAATATTTTTATTAATTTCAGAGAGGAAGGGAAAGGGAGATAGAAACATCAATGATGAGGGAGAATCATTGATCAGCTGCCTCCTGCACGCCCCCTACTGAAACCCAGGCATGTGCCCTGACCGGAATCGAAGCTGGGACCCTTAAACCAAGGGATGGAAGCTTGAATCAGCAACATTGGGAAAAACCAACATCACATAACACCTGAGATGATGCCCTGACAAGAACAACAAGTACATCTGTGGCATTACTGCCCAGATTGCATAACCTGAGTCAATTCATTAGGGAACATCAGGTAAACACAAACTGAAGGACGTTCTACAAAATAACTGACCTACACTTTCTAAAACATCAAGATCAAGAACACTATGTGGGGTTGAGGGGATGTTCAAGAGAACTGACAACTGAATGCATGTGTGGTTCTGGAGAGGATGCTGGGAAGAGGAGAAAGAGCTATCAAGGGCATTATTGGGACAACTGACATTGTTAAAGTGTCACCTATGGATTTGAATATAGTATTGCTTAATGTTAAACTTTCTAATTTTGATTATTGTACTGTGGTCATATAAGAGAACATCTTTGTTCTTAAGGAAACTCAACTGGAATATTTAGTATGCCGATGTCTCTAACTCACTCTCAATGGTTTAGACAGAGAAATAAAGAATCTGAGTGAATGATAATGGGGCAAAATGGAAACAATTGATGAATCTGGATAAAGGGTATATGAAGGTTCTTGAAACTATGCTTACAACTTTTCTGTGGTAATTTAATTTTAAAAGGTGTGTACAGGTATATAGAGAGAATATTCAAGTTTGAGTACTAAGATTATGGGTGGTATTTCTTTTAAAAAATATTTTTTCCCAAATATTCTGTAATAAGCATGTACTATACTTGCTTATTGGAACAGACCAATTGAAGTGATAGAAATGATACTTTTCATACACATCCCAATGGTCATTTTCTTTCTGCTGGCTAAAAGTATCCATGTCTACTTCTCTAAAAGATTTGAGATAACTTGGAGTCAGAAACATAAAAAACAACAACCAAATAACCAAATAGGGCCCAAACCATACACAGAAGTGGGTGGGGGAGAGAATTTAACTCATTCCACCGATAATGAAACTGTTTGTTCCTTTAACACCCCCCCTCCGCACTTGTTATTGGAAGCTCTCATTTCTCCAGACTCTATGGTTGTGTCTATTCCACATGCATATTAGCATGTTTCCAGTAGATTTTTTCTATCAGAGGGTGTCCTTTCTCCTATCCCTGTCCTGGCTGCAGTCTCCAGGTCTTTGAAAAGGCACTAAAGTACATTCCATTTGCTTTTCCTGCCTTGATAAGCATCTTAGTGGTATAATGGAGACAATCATCTTTTCTGGAGACAGTCATCTTTTCTGGTAATTTTAGCATTGTCACCATGTGGAGATCTAGATAATATCTGGCAGGTGCCAAATACCTGAGATAATAACTGTTATTTTAAGAATCTCCCTTCTCTTCTGACGCAGTTACAAAGATATCAGGTACAGATCACAGATTGCTGCACTACAGTGAGCTTGGTTTCTGAACATATAAACAGCGTAGTAGGGAAGTCTCTGGATTGGCCTGCAGGGCTGTGGGGTGAAGGCAGGACCAGAGATCGCTGCCAGTGCTGGCAAATACACTTGGGTTTCCCTTGCAGACAATGGGTGGTGAACCTGAAAGAAATGCCCAAGCAAAGCTGCTGCTGGCTTAGAACACCCTGCCCTTGTGTTAATGTCAGCAAGGTTGGCTCGGTCCACATCTTTTTGTCTTCTTTTATATATATTTCTTTGTGTGTGTGTGTGTGTTTATTTTTTGTTTTGGAGATATGTTTATTCCTACTGTACCAATTGTTAGAAATAACAGTTTCTTAGGAATACCTGTTTGTGCTAACTTTCCAGAATTCTGGTCATGATCAAGAGAAGACTCTAAGTAGGGCTTGCTGCAAAACACATTCTACGTAATAGGCTGCTCATAAAATGAGATCTTTTATCATAAAGGAGCTGGTTTTAGATATGTTTGGCCCATAGCACATCTGTTCAAAATACCTGCTGAATAAGTAAACGATTGAATGTGTAATCAAGTACTAGGAGCACAGGGGCCTCACTTCCTTTTGCAGGGCCGGCGTTCACGGGTTACCGGAGGAGTAGAGGCCCTTGGCCTTCCTGGTAAACAGATGGGGTCCAGGGAGCAGCAGCCTGGCCTTCAGCTGGAAGCTTGTCCGCAATGCTGACCCTCTCCCGCCTCCCCCAGAATCTCTGACTCAGAACCTGCACTTTGACAAGGTCCCCAGGGGATCTGAGCTGGTTCATGAAAAGATTCAGCCTGAAGGGCAGATGTGCCTGTCAACCCCACCTTTGCTAGGAGAGGAGGAGGCAGGGCTTACGGAAAGGCTGGGTGAAGAGCAGGCTGCCCCGGGAGAGGCAGATGCTCCCCCAAAAGACATTTTAAAATAATGTCAGTTTGAAATATGTTTGAGATGGTGTTATTTGAAGTAAATCTTTTCTGGAGGATGGAGGAGGATGTATACTTAATGAGGTTTGAATCTGTGCTAAGCACTATGCTAGGCAGAATACATGTGTATACATGTGTGTATGTGTGTGTACACACACAGCTATGCATATACATATATGTGCATATGTGCATGTACATGCGTGTATGTATCTCCTTTCCACCCATCACCTCTGACACTGGGCTACCGAACCCACCTTGCAGGTTAGGAAAGTGATGGGTGGCTGGGGAAGTTCAGCAGCACGCACGTAAGGACTGAGGGAAGAGCAGCAAAGAAATCTGGCTGCCTTCAAACCCATGACCTGCTGTCTCTACTTTATATCCTCCATTTTTCATAAAATGCATAAAATGAAGAATTATAGTCTGATCCAAGCACCACCTGATCTTTTCAGATCATTAGATTATGTGTATGGGTTTGTGAATGTCGGCCTGAGGGTCCCAATTACTACTGCTGTGTAATGAATCACCAAGCCTAGCAAACCTCACCCATGCCCCCTGGCTTCCTGGTAAAGAATCCAAATGGGGCCAGGCAGAGGCAGGGCAGGACCTGCTCAGTGGTCCTTGCTCCCCATCTTCCCTCTGCTCTGCAAGCTTGCCACTCAGCCCCTCTGCCCCTCTGCCTCAGTTTCCTCGTTTGAAAAGTGAGCTATCTGTAGCAATGGTTTCTATGACTATCAAATGTGGTGACTATTAAAGGAGATAATACATACAGGGCTTCTAATATTGTGCTTGGGACAAAATAGCCCCATGAAGAGCTGTTACTGCGGCAGTAATAATAGTGCTTATGTAAAGAGGTTGCACTTATGGGAACCCAAGGAGAGTCTGAGAAAGACGTGCTGAGAGGTACTAAGGCAGTGGTTCTCAACCTTCTGGCCCTTTAAATGCAGTTCCTCATGTTGTGACCCAACCACAAAATTATTTTCGTTGCTACTTCATAACTGTAATGTTGCTACTGTTATGAATCGTAATGTAAATATCTGATCTGCAGGATGGTCTTGGGCGACCCCTGTCAAAGGGTCGTTCGACTGCCAAAGGGGTCGCGACCCACAGGTTGAGAACCGCTGCTCTAGACCTTTTGAAATATGTGCATGTACATGCGTGTATGTATCTCCTTTCCACCCATCACCTCTGACACTGGGCTACCGAACCCACCTTGCAGGTTAGGAAAGTGATGGGTGGCTGGGGAAGTTCAGCAGCACGCACGTAAGGACTGAGGGAAGAGCAGCAAAGAAATCTGGCTGCCTTCAAACCCGTGCCCTGCTGTCTCTACTTTATATCCTCCATTTTGCATAAAATGCATAAAATGAAGAATTATAGTCTGATCCAAGCACCACCTGATCTTTTCGGATCATTAGATTATGTGTATGGGTGTGTGAGTGGCGGCCTGCGGGTCCCAATTACTACTGCTGTGTAATGAATCCCCAGGCCTGGCAAACCTCGTCCATGCCCTCTGGCTTCCTGGTAAAGAATCCAAATGAGGCCAGGCAGAGGCAGGGCAGGACCTGCTCAGTCGTCCTTGCTCCCCATCTTCCCTCTGCTCTGCAAGCTTGCCACTCAGCCCCTCTGCCCCTCTGCCTCAGTTTCCTCGTTTGAAAAGTGAGCTATCTGTAGCAATGGTTTCTATGACTATCAAATGTGGTGACTATTAAAGGAGATAATACATACAGGGCTTCTAATATTGTGCTTGGGACAAAATAGCCCCATGAAGAGTTGTTACTGCGGCAGTAATAATAGTGCTTATGTAAAGAGGTTGCACTTATGGGAACCCAAGGAGAGTCTGAGAAAGACGTGCTGAGAGGTACTAAGGCAGTGGTTCTCAACCTTCTGGCCCTTTAAATGCAGTTCCTCATGTTGTGACCCAACCACAAAATTATTTTCGTTGCTACTTCATAACTGTAATGTTGCTACTGTTATGAATCGTAATGTAAATATCTGATCTGCAGGATGGTCTTGGGCGACCCCTGTCAAAGGGTCGTTCGACTGCCAAAGGGGTCGCGACCCACAGGTTGAGAACCGCTGCTCTAGACCTTTTGAAGCAATGGCCTGCGGGTGTGGCCCAACGCTGTGTTTTGACAAGGTTTTGGGGTAATCTGGTCGCATGCTCCAGTGTGAGGACCACTGGCCCTCCTTGGATGCCCGTGCCAGCATCTGATCTCTTGTCCACGGTATAAGTTTGCGAAGGTTGTTGTGATTGATAGATCCTCCCTTCTCCCAACTGGTGGGCAGAGTAACAGTAAACATGATGTAACCTGCAGCCTGGAAATACCTGAGTGCCTAACCATGTACCTTATATGGACCATACATTAAGCCACCAATCAGCGCACGCCGAGTACCCTAAGCCCCATTCCTTCCCATTCCTCCCCTCAAAAGGAGTGCTCACGTCTGCACGGGTGGCTGCTCTCCCCTTGCGAGACAGCCCGGCAGGTCTTTCTCCTAATAAAGCCTGTAATACCTGGTTTTCGGCTCCCGACTGATCTCTCAGTGGTGAAGTACCATAAACTGTGTGGCTCAAAACAACAAAAAACTTATTCTCTCACAGTTCCAGAGGCTGAGAGTCCAATATCAAAGTGTGAGCATGGCTGGCTCCCTCAGAGGCTGGGAGGGGGCGTCTGTCCCAGGCCTCTCCCAGCGTCTGTCCGGGGCTTTGTGACAATCCTAGGAGTTCCTTGGCTCCTGGGTGCACTACCCGGCTCTGCCTTCATCTCCATCGGCGTCCTCCCTGTGTCTGCTCCACACGGCACTTCCGTCTTTCTACAAGGACGCCAGCCATCTTGGATAGGTCCACCCCAATGCCCTCATCTTAACTTCATTAAACTTCATTATACCTGCAAACACCCTATTTCCAATTCAGGGCATATTGCAGGTACTGGGGGTTATGACTTCATCCTACATTTTGGGAGGACAAAATTCAACCCATAACACCGACCCGTTTCTGAGCACCCCTCCTTCCAGACACCCTTCTTGGAGTCTCAGCCCATCCCTGACCTCCCCAGCCTTAGCCCCCACCCTGCCTCAGACA
>NW_005353597.1:156453-161773 GCF_000412655.1 Myotis brandtii | reverse complement strand
GCAGTGGTTCTCAACCTTTTGGCCCTTTAAATACAGTTCCTCATGTTGTGACCCAACCATAAAATTATTTTCGTTGCTACTTCATAACTGTAATGTTGCTACTGTTATGAATCGTAATGTAAATATCTGATATGCAGGATGGTCTTAGGCGACCCTGTGAAAGGGTCATTCGACTGCCAAAGGGGTTGCGACCCACAGGTTGAGAACCGCTGTACTAGGGGAAGGACAAGGGGTTCCAGGCCTGGAAAGGTGGGGGGCAGTGGCCCACGGTGGGAACGCAGGAGCCTCCCTCAAACCAGTCCTGATATGAAAACCTTCTCCAGTGTCCACCCCTCTGGAGGGCACTTGCAGGCTGGATGCCACAGATGGGACTGTAGTTTTTCGGGACCAGTTTGCAAGCATCTGATTATTTGATTGACAAATGGGGTGCAAAGCTTTCAAGCCTAGTGCTATTGTTTTTTTTAATGCAAGCCTTTAAATATAACAATCTTGAACTTTAACTTACCAGACACTGAATAACTGCATAAAATAATAAATGTAATGCAAATAAACCTATTTTTCTTGTTCTCCGAAAGCAAAGTATTTCTTTTTGGCACACCAAACAAGTCAGTCCAAGACTAATGATGTGGCAATTGGCTGCTAAAATATTCGCTGCTAGTATTAGTGGAGAGAAATGGTGCGCCTGCGCATAAGGGAAATGAATGCAACACGATTATAGTGATCAGTCATTAGCGAATGTTGTTGTTCGTTATTAATAATTATGTATAATAGGATATTGTAAAAATTAAGTTACAAAATTTTTATTAAAATGTTTCTTACATACCGTTATATTGGCTGGACCTCAAAAATATTCAGTGTGGGCCACATGCAGCCCGGGGGCCGCGAGTTTGACATGCTTGCTGTAGAATGTTCTCTGTGAGTCTTTTGAACATCAGAGGTTGTTTTTCCCTGCTGCCAATTCAGCTTATTTCAGCCCCAGCAATGACTCTTCATTTTGCTTCCAGTTGTAACTAAAGGGGAGGAACCATACTCCTTGTTCCTGATCTGATTCCTCATGGAGAGGGAATTACTTTTGTTCAGAAGAAAATTCCTTGATGAGTGCCAGGGACAGAGAGGAGGAAATGGGCTAGCCTGGGCCATGGTGCCGGGGGTTGGCTTAATCTGCTCTCCCTTAGAAAGGAATGGGAATCTGGAGAAACCGAGAGAAAATGGACCAGAAGGAGAGAGAATACCAGCCGCTCTGCCAGCAGTTTGTTCACGTGATTCAAGGACTTTGAAGAGTTGGACTATCTAATGTTGACTTTAAGTTGTTTGCATTTCTTCATGCAAATCCTTTTATCCTTTCAACCATTTATTAAAATATCCCCCTGACATAAATGATTGTATGTGTTTGTATGTATGTGCACACACTTGTGTATGTTGATTAAAGTGCAGGTTTGAGTTCTCTCCAAGGATCAACCAAACATGAAAAAGAGTAAGAATTGGGAAATAATTGCCCCAAAGTCAAAGTGATTGGGACATGGGTTTCCCACAGATCATGGGAAGACTGAATGAACTCCTTCTGGGTGTCAAGGGGCAGCAAGACTTGAAGTCTGGCCTAGGAATACAGCCAAATGCCTGACTCAACACTTGAGTGCATGTTGAATACAGTTACTTTGCTAGAAAAAGCTCATGGGGTAGGTTTACAAGTGAGTAACCATGTCCCCATCCCAGGGATCATGAAGCACACAGGACTAAGGGGTCACCTGCCTCTCTCACTAACTACTGGGTCCTAGTACCTTCTCTAACAGCCTCAGCTAAACCAACACAATCAGCTCTCGTCTCCCTCCGACTTCTGCTGACGTTTTCTCTGGCCTGGGGTGGACGTTGGTGGAAGAGCTGCTATACATTTATTTCTCAAAGTGTTTATCTTGCGGTGAGCTAATGGCAGGGTTAGATAAAACTTTGTTTATGTGACCTGCGTGTGAGAGGCAGACAGCTGGCGTGGGTGGAGGGTGCCGGGGGTTGGCTTAATCTGCTCTCCCTTAGAAAGGAATGGGAATCTGGAGAAACCGAGAGAAAATGGACCAGAAGGAGAGAGAATACCAGCCGCTCTGCCAGCAGTTTGTTCACGTGATTCAAGGACTTTGAAGAGTTGGACTATCTAATGTTGACTTTAAGTTGTTTGCATTTCTTCATGCAAATCCTTTTATCCTTTCAACCATTTATTAAAATATCCCCCTGACATAAATGATTGTATGTGTTTGTATGTATGTGCACACACTTGTGTATGTTGATTAAAGTGCAGGTTTGAGTTCTCTCCAAGGATCAACCAAACATGAAAAAGAGTAAGAATTGGGAAATAATTGCCCCAAAGTCAAAGTGATTGGGACATGGGTTTCCCACAGATCATGGGAAGACTGAATGAACTCCTTCTGGGTGTCAAGGGGCAGCAAGACTTGAAGTCTGGCCTAGGAATACAGCCAAATGCCTGACTCAACACTTGAGTGCATGTTGAATACAGTTACTTTGCTAGAAAAAGCTCATGGGGTAGGTTTACAAGTGAGTAACCATGTCCCCATCCCAGGGAGCATGAAGCACACAGGACTAAGGGGTCACCTACCTCTCTCACTAACTACTGGATCCTAGTACCTTCTCTAACAGCCTCAGCTAAACCAATACAATCAGCTCTTGTCTCCCTCTGACTTCTGCTGACGTTTTCTCTGGCCTGGGGTGGACATTGGTGGAAGAGCTGCTATACATTTATTTCTCAAAGTGTTTATCTTGCGGTGAGCTAATGGCGGGGTTAGATAAAACTTTGTTTATGTGACCTGCGTGTGAGAGGCAGACAGCTGGCGTGGGTGGAGAGGCTCTCCAGCCCCAATCACTGTGGAAGTGTCACTGCCCTCCCCATGGAAGCTTCAGCGTTTGCCTTTGAGAAAACAAATTTGGAAAGAGTCTTCAGAATCCTGGTATGTGCTAGGCCAGCCTTCAAAGAGTTTGACAAAAGAGGGTCATAGTTTATGAACCCAAAGAGCAGAGGCAGTTATAGATTTGACACTCAGCAGACTTCAAATGTATCGGGGACATCAAGCGAAGTGTTTTCTTGTTCTTTCTTTCCATCGCATTGTCACCCAGAAGACTGCAAGCTTGCCCACCTGGATGTGTTCCAGGCCATTTAGTGGACAGACATGAAGAATAAGACAGCATTTATTAAAAGAAAAGACCCCAGGACAGCTCATCTAAAGGAACACCTAATAGAGGTGGGGACAGGCACTTGGCCCTCTACTCTAGACCTATATTTTATTTGCAGTCTTCAAAACGATTTCAAGCACTACCCTGTTAGTCTCACCACTGTCCTATGAGGTACCATAGAAGAGATCATGTCTGGTTTTAGAGAAAAGGAGTCCACAGTTCAGAGCAGTTAAGTGTGGGCTAGAAGAGGCATCCAGCCAGGTCACAACCAAGCCTGGTCTTGAAAGGTCTTCTGAATCCATTCTCCCAGAGGCCACAGCCCCGCAGAACAACAGGGACCAGGAAATAATGTAAGTGAATGAAGTGAACCAAGCTAGTGGGGCACTAAGGAGTGCTGGGAACCACAGCCAACTGGGGAGCTATTACCTATTGAAAAAGGGAGCGAGCTGCTCTTTTGCCCCATCTGATTGTGAGCATGTGATGCCAGGGGCCCTGCTTTGCAAGATTTTCCAAATTTACCAAAATTCGTGTTTCACAAGTAATGACTTGGCAATTACTTTTTAAGAAACAACCTTGTTCAGATAAAACAAAACATATTTTGGGGAGTATTCAGCCCCAAAATGTGATTATTTGTCCATCCTATGCCTTGGTAGAAAGAGGTTGAATGAGGGGTAGGAAGTGGCCAGGGCAGGCGAGGGGCAGTTGGTGATGATCCCTGCTCTGCATTTTCAGTGTTAGCCTGTCCATGCTTGTACATGTGAGCTCCTCAGCCACCGTTTCTTTGAAGGGAATGTAAAAAACGGTGACTGTTAACCTCTTAGACTGGAAGGCAGAGGTACACGCACTTTTTCCCATGTTCACTTCCCTCCCCCAACCCAGCTCCACCAGAATCCTGCATATGGCATTTACTTCTGTAAAGTCATTTTTGGAGTTTATGGGAAAATGTCTATTTTCTTAGCAAGGGATGCAGCTAATATCAAACGTCTGCTCTTATCAACCAGTCTGCTTAAAATTTTTTTTATTGATTTCAGAGAGGAAGGAAGAAAGAGAGAGAGATAGAAACATCAATGATGAGAATCATTGATTAGCTGCCTCCTGCATGCCCCTACAACCCCCTCCCAGGGATCAAGCCCACAACCTGGGCATGTGCCCTTGACTGAGAATTGAACCATGACCTCCTGGTCCATAGTCAATGCTCAACCATTGAGCTACAATGGACGGACATAGTCTGCTTTTTGTCATGTTATTTTTGTAAAGATGAATGACTATGAGAAGCCTTTATCTTATCTGCAGCTGTCATGCTGGAGCAGTCTATTCGGTATCTAGACTCATTTCTCTTGAGAACATCCCAGACTTGTGGGACCTCTTTGGTCCCGAGTGTCTCTCTCTGTGACCTTACCTGCCTCCTTCCTCAGTGGCAGTGAGACCCATCTGTTTATCTACAGCTGTTCATCACTAGGCCACTTAGGGTTTTCCTCTTCCTATACATGTTCTGCCCAAGCACCCCCCAAATGTGTCTTCAGCTTTCTTGCAGTTGGATTTTTCTGGAAGGCCCACACTTTCTTCCATGAGGTTGATGCAGTCTCAGCAGATAAACTGCACTGGCAGGAAGCCAGAAGCACACACTCCTCCCTTCTCCAAACCAACCACAACTGCAGTGCCTGCTTCATCCTGAGCCCGAGCCAAGAATGGAACACAGGACAGGTGAGTTAGGGACCCTGTCCTTCAGGCCCTAAAGCTCTCTCATGGAGGAGCCTTTCCTCACCCTGCCTTAGAGCCTTCCCTATTTAAAACAACAGCAATAAACCAAAGGCTATAAAAGAATAATTTGTTAAAAAGCTACAGCAGCAGTGGAGTCAGCTCCTGGTAACAGGAAGAAGGCGGCTTCGGAAAGAATGTGGACTTGCCCCCTTTATGCCTTTTCGTTGTGAAAACATGCCAAGAGGCAAAAGAGAACTACCTTTCAAAATCTCTTTTTTCTCCACCTCTTAATTCTGTTAGTCATAGTCAATGTACAAGAGGTTATCAGACTTGTCCCGGAACAGTTCTTGGGAAGTTATGATCGGCTGGCAGTATTTGCTGCCCACATACTCAGGTCTGCAAGAAATAAATTTACTTCTATTTTTTCAAATCATTGCCATTCTGA
>NW_005353597.1:134981-156326 GCF_000412655.1 Myotis brandtii | reverse complement strand
TATATCCCCCCACCCCCCACACCATGAGAACTGCTATCTTAGCCTCACTGGAGGCCCCTCCCCTCAGGGCCTCACAGAGAGCTCCTCCTGGTGGGAACAGCTGGGGGAGGGGCAGGGCATCTGACCTCTGGCTCAGTGTTTGGCTCCTAAACTTCTCACACACTGCCCTCTGATCCCGCCACCTTTCTGAGTGTCCCATGGCCGAACATTGCCAGCATGTCATTGCCTCAGGGCCAGCCAGGGTCACAGTCTCCCCAGCTCCTCTGCCTGTCTCCGGGACACAGGGTAAATCTTCAGTGCTTAGGCCATGGGAAAGCAAAATCAGGCAACTGAAGTCTCTTGCAGACAAATTCTATCCCACTGCCACAAACCTCCTCCAAGGTAAGAAAGCCTTGGGCTTGTCTACCAGTGTAAGTGGGAAAATAAAAGGAGAAATGTCATAGAAAATATAGAAAGTGATACCCCCAAATTATCTTGAAATGTATGGGGTACACAGAACTGACCAAAAGGGAGATGCATGAATTTGCTTATGGCAACTTTAATACTCCATTGACAGCTCTAGAAAAATCATCCAAACAGGAAATCAATGAAG
Organism: Myotis brandtii; assembly: GCF_000412655.1. Taxonomy (NCBI): domain Eukaryota; kingdom Metazoa; phylum Chordata; class Mammalia; order Chiroptera; family Vespertilionidae; genus Myotis; species Myotis brandtii. The sequence continues at coordinate 155,734 of NW_005353597.1, read as the reverse complement.
ACATATTGGCCTTAAATGAAACACTCGAACTTTTCATCTCAGAACATCAGATTATGCATTCTTCTCCAGTGCACACAGAACATTCTCAAGGATAGACCATACGTTGGATCACAAAACTATCATCAACAAATTCAAGAAGATTGAAATTATACAAAGCATCACTGACCATGATTAGAAAGCAATTGTAAAAAGGAAGTAAAGAAACCGGCAAACACGGGAGATACTACTAAAAAGTGACTGGGTCAAAGAAGAAACAAAAGATGAAATCAAAAGGTATATAGAGAAAAATGAGAATGACAATACAACATATCAAAACTTCTGGGATGCAGCAAAAGCACTAATAAGAGGCAAGTTTATATCATCACAGGCCTATGTCAAAAAAACAAGAGAAATCCCAAGTAAACAACCTAACATTATATCTTAAATAATTAGAAAAAGAAGAACAAAAGCAACCCAAAGTCAGCAGAAGAAAGGAAATTATAAAAATTAGAGCAGAATTGAACGCAATAGAGAACAAAAAGACTATACAAAAAATTAATACAACAAAGAGTTGCTTCTCTGTAAAGATTAATAAAATTGACAAATCCTAGGCTAGACTCACTAAGGAATAAAGGGAAAAGACCCATATAAACAAAATCAGGAATGAGAGAGAAGTCACCACAGACATCACAGATATATAAAAGATCATACTAGAATATTATGAAAGACTATATGCCACAAAATTAAATAACCTAGAAGAAATGGATAAATTCCTGGAAATATATAACCTTCCTACACTAAATCAGAAAGAATTGTAAAATCTGAATAGGCCGATCAGCAGTGAAGAAATTGAAACAACTATAAAAACCTCCCCCAAAATAAAAGTCCAGGACCAGATGGCTTCACCAGTGAATTCTGCCAAGCATTCAAGGAAGATTTAAAACCTATACTTCTCAAACTCTTCCAAAAAATTGAAGAAGAGGCAATACTTCCTAATGCATTTTATGAGGTCAATATAATCCTGATACCTAAACCTGGCAAATATAACACAAAAAAGAAAACTATAGACTGATATCTTGATGAATACAGATGCAAAAATCCTAAACAAAATACTAGCAAATTGAATACAACAGTACATAAAAAAATACATCAGGATCAAGTGGGGTTCATTCCAGGGGCACAAGGATGGTTCAACATAAGGAATCAATCAGTGTAATACACCACATTAACAAAAGAAAGGATAAAAATAATATGATCTTTTCAATAAATGCAGAAAAAGCACTTGATAAGATACAACATCAATTTATGATTAAAACACTCAAAAAAAGGGAAATAGGAGGAGAATACCTCCACATAATGAAGGCCATGTATGATAAAACCTCAGCTAATATCATACTCAATGGTAAAAAACTGACAGCTTTTCCTCTGAGATCAGGACGTCCCTTCTCACCACTTTTATTCGACCTAGTCCTGGAAGTCCTAGCCAGAACAATAAGGCAAGAGAAAGAAATAAAAGGCATCTAAATAGGGAAGGAAAAAGTCAAACTGTCACTTTTTGCAGACAACATGATTCTGTACATCGAAAATCCTAAAGACTCCATCCAAAACTATTAGAAACAATAAACAAATCAAGTAAAGTTGAGGATGCAAAATCAATGTGCAAAAATTCATTACCATTCTGTATACTAAGAACAAAACTTCAGAAAGAGAAATGCCAAAAACAAATTTTTTGGCAATTACATCAATGTGCAAAAATTCATTACCATTCTGTATACTAACAACAAAACTTCAGAAAGAGAAATGCCAAAAACAATTTTTTTTGGCAATTACAACCAAAAGAATAAAATACTTAGGAATAAACTTAACAAAGAATCTGAAAATTACAAAGCATTATTAAAAGAGATTGAAAAGGTCACAACAAAATGGAAAAATATCCCATGTTCATGTATTGTAAGAACCAATGTAATTACAATGGTCATATTACCCAAAGCAATATAGAGATTTAATGAAATCTCCATGCCAGTTTTAAAAGGAAATATAATGGGAAATTATCTGATTTGTATGGAACCACAAAAGACCCCTAATAGCCAAAGCAATTCTGAGAAAAAAAGAACAAAGCTGGAGGTATCACACTACCTGACTTCATATTATACTACAGAGCTACGATAATCAAAACAACATGGTATTGGCAGAGAAACAGACACACAGATCAATGGAACAGAATAGAGAGCCCAGCTATAAAACCACACATATATGGACAGATAGTTTTCAACAAAGGAGCCAGAAACACACAATGAAATAAAGGTAGTCTCTTCAATAAATGCTGTTGGAAAAACTGGAAAGCCACATGCTAAAGAATAAAACTGGATTATAGTTTGTCCCCATGTACAAAAATTCATTCAAAATGGATTAAAAATCTAAATATAAGACCTGAAACAAGAAATACATAGAAGAAAATATAAGTACAAAACTTATGAACTTTAGTCATAGAGAACATTTTTATGAGCTTGACTCCAAAGGCAAGGGAAGAAAAGGCAAAAATAAATGAATGGGACTCTATCAAACTAAAAACCTGCACAGCAAAAGAAACTGACAACAAAACAAAGAGCAGCCAACCCTGCACAGCAAAAGAAACTGACAACAAAACAAAGAGGCAGCCAACCAGATGGGAGATGATATTTGCAAACAGTTGCTCTGACAAAGGTTTGATTTCCAAAATATATAAAGAACTCATCAAACTCAACACCAAACAAACAAACCAATCAAAAAGTGGGCAGAGGACCTAAAAATATACCTCTCCAAAAAGACATACAAACAGCCAATAGATATATGAAGAGATGTCTAACCTCACCAGCAATCAGGGAAATGCAAATAAAAGCTACAATGAGATACCACTCACACCTGTTAGAATGACCATTATCAACAAGACAAGCAATAACAAGTGTTGGAGAGGTTGTGGAAAAAAGGGAACCCTCATGCACTACTGGTGGGAATGTAGACTGTACAACCACTCTGAAAAGCAGTCTGGCGATTCTCAAAAAATTAAGAATAGAGCTACCGTACGACCCAGGAATCCTTCTCCTGGATGTATACCCGAAAAACTGGAAAACATGTATTCACAAAGATATATGCACCCCTATGTTCACTGCACCATTATTCACGGCGGCCAAGACATGGAAACAACCAAAGTGTCCAGAGATACAGGACTGGATAAAGAAGATGTGGTACATATACACAATGAAATACTACTCAAACATAAGAAAGGATGAAATACTGCCATTAGCAACAATATGGATGGACCTTGAGGATATTATGCTAAGTGAAATATGACAGCCAGAAAAAGCTAAGAACCATATAATTTCACTCATATGTAGGATATGCAACCAAAGTGTCCAGAGATACAGGACTGGATAAAGAAGATGTGGTACATATACACAATGAAATACTACTCAAACATAAGAAAGGATGAAATACTGCCATTAGCAACAATATGGATGGACCTTGAGGATATTATGCTAAGTGAAATATGACAGCCAGAAAAAGCTAAGAACCATATTATTTCACTCATATGTAGGATATAAAACTGAAACTTGTGAACACAAACAGCAATGTGGTTGTTGCCAGAGGGAAGGGGTTGGGTAAGTAGGGGGCCTTAATATAAGATGACAGGAGAATATTTGGGTGATGGGTATACGGTGCAATATATAGATCTTGTAACATAGAAACTCACACCTGAAACCTATATGATCATGTTGACCAATGTCACCCCAATAAATTTAATTGAAAAAATTAAAATAAAATGAAAAATAGTAACACACACACACACACACACACACACACACACACACACACACAGAGTTATGGGGATGACCAAACACATGTCATCCAACACTGCATAGGTAAAATTAACATCAGTTTATTAATCACATATGTCACAGCCTGGGGAGGGAAGACATTACACTCAATGCAGGGACACACAAGTGTTTTGGAACAGAGTGAACAAGCAGTGGCTGTGAGAGGCAGCCTGCATAGTATCAAAAGGGGAGGGTCCCTTGGTTCTCATGGGAGAATGTGATTGGCTTACTTAAATACTTCCATGAGCTGATAAGGAACTGACACCTACTACTAATGGATAAGCATCAAATGTACCTGGTCTTCTTGATAAGAAGGGTTGTTTGGCTAGAGGACCCTATCCTTGGGGGAAGAGTGGGGAGGGAAACTTGTGGTTAGGCCAGTGGTTCTCAACCTTCCCAATGTCGCAACCCTTTAATACAGTTCCTCATGTTGTGGTGACCCCCAATTTCATTGTTACAAATTGAACATAATTAAAGCATAGTGATTAATCACAAAAACAATATGTAATTATATTTGTGTTTTCCGATGGTCTTAGGCGACCCCTGTGAAAGGGTCGTTTGACCCCCAAAGGGGTCGCGACCCACAGGTTGAGAACCACTGGGTTAGGCCATTTGAGGTCCTCCCAGTCTTATCAGATGTCAAAGCAGCACTCAGTATTGGACCTTCATTTAAGGCCTTGTAGCACAATGCATGAATAGAAACAAATAAGAAAGGAAGAGACATTCCGAGACAGCAGAATATTGCATTTTGTATGTATGTATTTACTTATTACTTACTTATTGATCTTTACTTAATTTTTTTTTTTTTTTGCTTTTCTGCCTATGTGACCAGTCAGAGGGGCAAATGTCCAGGAATTTTAAAAGTTCAGGAGCTACATAATTACAGAAATGGAAACAAAAGCTGTGATGAAGGCAAAGGTAATAAGTGTGGCTTAGAAAGGGAAGAGTACATGGATGGGATGGTGCTGCCTCTGGTGATAGGTCTTATTTCTGTTATAAGTTGGAAAAAAGTCCAACTGGAATGCACACTGATTGTTATATGCAGAAATCACATGTTCAAAACATTAAAAAAAAAAAGTGTAGCTGTCCTGGAATGAATAGGAGACAACAAGCCAAAGAAAAGTGGGAAAATGAACGAAAGTCAAGGGAGCAAATAGTTAACAGTCGACTCCCAATCTTAACAAAAACTTTAGGAACTATAACTCAAGTGCAACATTCACTGTAAACATCCTAGATGAGCAAGAAAAGTTATGTTTTCAATTTTAGTATTGTCATGGTAACCATTTACTAAAGATACTTACAATCTTTTATCAAAATATCATGGATATTAAATATCAGGGATAGCAAGTGATTTCATTTAAGCTTGGAATGGCAATTGTGTGGTTACACGCAGAGTATGCAATGGCCAGAGAACGCAAGTTGTAAATACGGAGTAGGCGGAAAGGAAAGACGTGGAAGTTCTCAGGTTTATTAGTCAGTGGGAATCCAAACTTTAAAAAGAGCTTTTTAAATTATTTCTCAATGCATCTCAGTTCAGAGCTAAAGTGTGCCTATAATTGTGATGAGACATACTTAGTAACTTTAACAGGAAAACTTGACTTTGATCAAAAGACTCTTGGTTTACATAAACCAAATCTCTGGCAAGATCTTGAAACAGAATCTTATGCCCCTGAGAAATGGGTTCTCTCTCATTACAGGTGGAGAGAGTCCTCCCTCTTCCTTTTCAGTTTTGAATATGAGTCCCCAAGGACTTGGGCAGCACTGAACTTTCTGGGAGTTGGCAAGCTGAGCCAACTTCCACACTCCAGTGTCTCTCAAGTTAGAATGGACATGGTGGGCGTGGCTCATGGGGATGTTGATTCTGCATCATGTCCTCTATGTGCTGAGCCAAAATAGGGCTGAATTGCAACATAGCACAAGCTACTCTTTATTTCTTCTCTTGGAACAAAGGAGAACATCAACACAGATACCATGGAGTTGGATTCGAATCCTGAATCTGCCCCTACTCTGTGTGTTGGGAAGAATCCCTCCTCCCTCAGAGCTGGTGCCTACCAAACAGGTGAGCAAAGCACGTGTCAATGCCCTAGGAACTTTAAAGTATACTAGCCCAAGAAAATTCCATTTTGTGGTAAAAATTATTGATTTCATTTACAGATTGTCCTATTTAATAAGTTCATGTTGTTAGAGTATAGCAAGTCCATTGGCTGTTCTTGTCTATCCTTACTTCACTCTACTACAAATCTACTTGTTTATCCACAGAAAGCATTAATTGCCAACCGAGTAGCAAGCACTCTATTAAGCACCACAGATAGAAAACATAAAACACTCACACACACACACACACACACACACACACACACACACACATAACAACCAAAAGTCAGGGTCAAGAGAAGGGCATATTCTGCAAAATAACCAATGAGTTTATAAATTTAGCTTATTAATAGAATAGCTCCACAATCAATGAAGTTGATGCATATACTAAAATGCTAATATGGCTGCATGTAACAGAAATAGCTGGAGTTGAAGTAAGCATCTCTCCACACATAGAAAGGAATTTATCTCACGGTTTTAGGGTGATTAGGGGCAGTGACTCTCAAGGGTGGGAATGCCACCACACATTGGGAAGGCCTAGAAGCCAGAAGATGAAAAGTTGTTGGAGCCCACAGTATCTCTATCTCTTGGGTCTCCTCCTGTCTGTTTCTGTTTTCTTTTTTATGCTCAAAAGATTCACTTTTCTGTTAATCACCAGGCAGGAATAAGACAGCTCTCTGACCTGCAATTAAATTTTCATCTGGCTGTATCCTGTCACCCCACAACACCCAGTTCTAGAATCCTGGGTGAGACGTGTACACACTGGCACCACCACACAAAGCTTTCAGTGGTTTGTGTGTTGACCTAGTGGTTGATTGATTTGGCTTGAGGGACTAACATACTGAATGTACTGTTCTACAGTTATATTTTTACTGACTTAATCTTAGTTTCTTCCTTTGTGGCACATATGGGATGACATCATTCTTATTTAATAACTGCACAGTATTCCATGGAATCTATTCCATAGTCTATTTAGCTATTCCCCTGTTGATGGGTATTTCCAATTTTTCATATTATTTATAGAGTCACATTCATTACCCCCTTATAAATCTTTTAAGTATTTCTGGAATATAGACATCTCAAGTGAAATATCTGGGATCCAAAGGTTTGTGCATTTGAAGTTTTAATAGATATTCCCAAATTGTTCTCCCAAATGCCTTTAACAGTTAACATTTCTGCCAATCTACATATATAAAAGCCTAAGCGACCTTTCAACCATTTGACCGTTTCACCAGTACCTTTGATGCACACTGACCACCAGGGGGCAAATTCTAAACACACAGGCATGGAAACATGGAACAGACTGATAAATCTCAGAGGGAAAGGGGGAGGGAGGAGGGCAGGAAGAGATTAACCAAAGATCTTATATGCATACTAGAGGCCCAGTGCTCGGTTTCGTGCACCAATGAGGTCCCTCGGCCTGGCCCACAGGGATCAGGCTGAAACCGGCAGTCTGACATTCCCAGATTGTGAGAGGGCACAGGTCAGGCTGAGGGACCCCACCGGTGCATGAACCTGTGCACCAGGCCTCTAGTATGACATGAGTGAATGTTTCTTATCCCCTTGCTAACCCTGTGAGGGACCCCACCGGTGCATGAACCCGTGCACCAGGCCTCTAGTACGATATGAGTGAATGTTTCTTATCCCCTTGCTAACCCTATATATTTGTAATCTTGCTAATGGTCCAGTCAAAGTCATCTGTCATGTGCTCTGGCTCCTCAGAGTCCATGTGAGTTGGATTGTCACTAGGGAGCGCAGTGCTTCCCCCTCACTTCCGGAGTAGAGGAGCACGGAGTCTGGGGCATCCCCATCCCTTAGCAGCTTTGCTGTGGAAAGACTGGCTCTCAGCTTCTATTTGCTCCCCCAGCACAGAGCTCACAGCTGGAGGTGCTGCTCAGAGGAGGAGCAGTGCCTCTGAGCTGCCTGCCTTCAGGGGAGTTTCAGTAAGTATGGCTCCTGCAAGGTGCTGAAATCTTTTCAATTATGGCTTTATAAAGCAGAACTAGGAAACAGCTGATTTAAGAGGTTAAAAAAATGTAACCTAAAAACAATCCATTAGAATAAACAAAATTAAAATAGGAAGTTATGAGCAAGTTCCTTTTCATGTGTACCTAATAGGAGGCTCTGTTCCATTGTTTATATTCCTTCCACAGAAGCCAAGTGCAGAGCCCTCACTCAGCCCCCTGCCTCCGCCTGACGCTGAAGGGGAGCTGGGCCAGTCCAGTCTGCCTGTACCTGGAAGTAGAGCTAAGTGTGGGATTCTTTCCTTTTGTGCATGTAAATGACATTGGGGAGGAGAGATTAAAGGTATAGCTAGGAGGCAAGGAAGGGCAATCTCATCTGTAGGTTTGAATGTCCTGGAGCTGTTGTTTCCACGGAATTGGAAACATTGCAGAACTGCATGGTATTTGGTGATCAGAAGCAGCTGGGATTTGCAGCTCTCATCTGTTTCCCGAAAGACCACCACCTCATTCTGCTTACTTTAGAAAGACCTTCTGATCGAGGTAAAACCCACTGACTTGGCTCAAGAACATATTGATTTTCTTTTTTTAAATAGAATTAGATATAATATTACTGACCACTTTTAAAAACGATGTATAATATAAAAGTATTTAATGGAGGTTTTTTTGAAAGTGCAAGTTGGAAAGTGGTGAAAAGGACCCCAGAATCAGGTCCTTTGACAATCCCTGCCTGAGACCCCAGATGCTTAACCTTGGACCCATTCCATAACCAGTTTCCGTAGCTGCTTCTGCACGCAGGTGTGTGCATCACGTGGCCTGTAGCCTCTGGAACACTCGCCGAGAGTGAAAATAACCCAACTTTAATTCGAAGTGAAAAAGGCAAATAACAGCTTCGCATTTTTATGAGCACAGTTTTAATTATTACGGACACTCCGGAAGGGACTCAGAACATACTTTGGAAAATGCTGTCTTATATACAGGACCGGTAGGTTCTAATATGCCCCAGATTTACAAATGAGGAAACTGAGGCACAGGGGGTTGAGGTGATGTGCTCAAGGCCACACAGCTGGGATTTCAAGGCAGGTCACTGAGGGGTGGGCAGGTCACCAGAAAACGACTCTGACTTGGGTGTCTGTGGCTCTAGCACTCAGCCCTGAGAGACAGGCAGGGACTGGCCACGAAGTGAGCCGGGCAGGATGGGCCAGCAGGGAGGGAGCTGGGTCTGAAGTGAGGGGGGCCTGGGAGGGGCCTGGGGGATCAGTTAGTCACCAAGAGGTCCCGGTGACAGGGCTGGAGATGGCAGCTGGCGGTGGATGCAGCCTCCTGCGCAAAAATCAATAGGTGATCAGCGGTCCAGGGGCACCGCTGTTCATCAGGTGCGCGGGGAGGCAGGGGCGGGGGTGGGGGCCCGCAGGAAATATCACTGACCCCCGGCAGGATTGATCAAACAGCCAGACACCCAAGGCCAAACTCACTAATAAAGTGAGACGTTCAGCTCAGCCCGGCGGCTGCTGGCTGAAGGTCTTAAAAAAACCGCTTAGCTGGGGAGTTCTTGCTAAACTGTCTTTGTTTCTTGAGGCCAGTGGGAGGGAGGCCTGGCTGGGGAGCCAGGCTGCCTGCTGTTTGGCCTGTGACTCTTGGCTTGACCGAGGCCTGGGCCACAGAACCCGGAGCCCACTTGGTATGTGGGTGTGGGTATGTGTGCTCGTTGCAGCACCACCATTTACACACGGCATGTGTGCACATATATGCACATGACATAGCACTACCATTTGCATACGGCATGTGTGTGCACATATATGCATGCATGTACAGATATATACAGCACACACCATTTGCATTTGAGGGATGAGTCTGTGTGCTTGTGGGCTAGACTCTTCCTTATTCATTTTTTCACTAACTTCACCGTTTAGTCTGCCTATAGCCCCAAAGATGCAGCATTTGTAATGACAGCCATGATTACCGCGGGGAGTGGGGAGGAGTGGGACTGAGGGGCTGGGTGGGCAGCAGCAGCAGGAGAGCAGATGTGGAAAAGGAGGGAGACAAAGTGAAGGCCCGCGCGGGTAGGAGGTCGAGTGTACTGGTCAGGAGGAGAGAGAGCCGGGGGGGGGGGGGGGGGGGGGTCACTGGTTTAAGGACAGTGAACACCTAAAGCAAGATACCATTGCATCGATGACTTTTGGAGGAGAAATTGCTTCAGCACGTGTTTCACATCTTTCCCCAAAACTTTGTTTCTGCCTCGTGGAGAGAACTTTCCCAAGAAAGACCCTGCAGCTTAGGTTCTATCTCAGAGTGAGCTCCTCAGGATAGACCTGGAAATGAGGGGAAGTGGTTTGTCTGGAAGGAGAGACCAGGGCACACCTTCAGGGGAGGAGGGAAATGAGGTGGGAGAGGAAAGAGGCAACACAGGTGCTGATGAGCAGGCTTCCACTACGGGGCCCTGGGGCTGAGTCCCATGGGGAGCTCTAGGAGCTAATGTGGAGCACACAGCAGAGTTCCCTGCTTCCCTCCCGGGGCTGAAGAAGGTGGGGTCCCCGCTAGGGTATCCAGGACTACAGCCCTGCCTGAGTGGTGAGGGCTGGGGGGATGTGGGCAGGGAGCCAGCAGCATCGGCTCTCGCCTTCTATCTTCTAAAAGGCTTCCTCTCTTGGAGCCCTATCAAAGGGACTCCAGGTAAGACACAGTGGCCTGGAAAACTAAATGCCAAAATTCCAGGATGTATCGCTGTCAAGAACAAACGCGGGATTCAGAAACCCTGAATGGTTTCTCAGAATGAGGGCCTGTCAGGAGCAGCTCTGCCTACATTCTCTCATTTCAAAGGGCCCAGTTTCCTACGCGTAGTTGATTGAAAACACATGTGTGGGGGAGAGCAGCGCATCTACAGAGATGCAGTCTGTTTCACAGAGGTGTCTTTATGGAGCGTCCCAATTGCCAGCTTCAGTGTGTTTGTCATCCTGTTTTTAATTCTGAGGAATTACTAGGCATCACTTAAAATAAAATTGCCTGGATTTGGTTTGTGGAATGAATGGCGAGAGAAGTTGGCTCGGTTGATCATGTTTAACTGGCACTGGTACATGCCTGGTCAGGACAGCTCTCTGGTGATCGTGGGCCTGGGGAGAGGAAAGGCAACATGGAATATTCAGGATGCGCTGTGCAGCTCTGTGGCTCTCCATTCGCCTTCACGGAAAAGGTCAGTCATTCCTTCCAGGTGCGCATCAGTGTATGGTTTGCTGAGCACTTCAGACACCACGCTCTCCGTCCTCACAGTGGACAAGGATGAGTTACTTTATACCCATTTCACAGATTGGCCACCAGGTCAGGGCGAGACAGGACCTGCCCATTTGGCCTGGAAGAAGAAACTGGGCTGATTGAAAACACGTGTGTGGGGGAGAGCAGCGCATCTACAGAGATGCAGTCTGTTTCACAGAGGTGTCTTTATGGAGCGTCCCAATTGCCAGCTTCAGTGTGTTTGTCATCCTGTTTTTAATTCTGAGGAATTACTAGGCATCACTTAAAATAAAATTGCCTGGATTTGGTTTGTGGAATGAATGGCAAGAGAAGTTGGCTCGGGTGATTATGTTTACTGGTAACTGGCACTGGTACATACCTGGTCGGGACAGCTCTCTGGTGATCATGGGACTGGGGAGAGGAAAGGCAACAGGATGCACTGTGCAGCTCTGAGGCTCTCCATTCGCCTTCACAGAAAAGGTCAGTCATTCCTTCCAGGTGCACATCAGTGTATGGTATGGTTTGGTGAGCACTTCAGACACCACACTCTCTGTCCTCACAGTGGACAGGATGAGTTACTTTATACCCATTTCACAGATTGGCCACCAGGTCAGGGCGATACAGGACCTGCCCATTTGGCCTGGAAGAAGAAACTGGGCCAAAACTATCCGGTGATCATTGGCAACCAGACACTACCTGGCACCTGATTTATGCCAAGTAAATGCCTGATTGGCTGTTGGGCTGCCTTGTTGTTTAATGTGGGTCTTTCCACTGTCAGATGGGCATGAGTAGGCATTAGCAGAGAGAAAGAGGCAGCAGGAGCTTCCGACGGATGTACTTTAAGGTTTTTTGAAAAACACATTAAGTTATTCATGTAGCAAAATGGTTCTCAATGGCTGCTCCCTCTCTGGTGGCCTTGTCTCTGCCCAGCCTATCAGAGCATCCCATTAATGAATCAACTGGTATCTGCAGCGCTAAATTCAGCCTAGTGACACCCTGCCCAAAGGTGCGCACATGTGAGCGAGACACCGAAGAGAAAACATCAAGATCCGGCTGAATAAATGTCTAGTACTGGGTGTCTGGCACATGGTAGGCATGTTTAAGATGACCATCTTCTTTGTGGCTAATGGGCAAACTTCCAAGCAGATGGGAAAGGATTGCATCCAGAAAACACCTAACCTGCTTACTTCTTACCACCCCTACTAGACCCCAAACACTTGCAACACACTAGTGAAAGGAAAGGGTGAAAAAACAGAAAAACTCTACTGAGAGGAATAGTTACTAGGCACTAGTATTGTTGCTAGTTCAATAAGTTAAAATAAGGCCAGAAGACTCCCAAGTTGCCTTTTATAATTTCAATACTCCCAGCAAATAAATGCTCAGCAGGCAGACACGCGTTTCCAGGACTACTGCACACCCAAGGGAGGGCTGCTTCTGCTTTGGGTTTCTGCTACTGGATAGATAGGATTTTCCCTTAATTATTGATAATATCCTAGGAAAACTTTGGGGGATAATCAGGCAAAAATAGATCCACTGGTTCTATGCCTTATTATAAATGCCCACAAGCATTATCCCCACTCACAATTCTCACTTGTTTAGTGAAGGAGCTGGGATGTGTTGCAATGGCCATTCTTACAAATCAGTAACTTTCCCCAGGACTGCACAGCAGGTGTGAGCTACAGAGCTAGGGTTTAAACCCACTTACCTAACTCCAGGGCCTTTTAGTTGCTTAATACTTTGCCTCTCTGTTCTAGGCTGGCATTAGGGGGCTTTTGAAGCAATGAGATTGAAGCAAAGCTGAACTGTTGGAGCATATTTTTGCATAACCACTCCCATCAGTTTATACAGGTGGAGAGGTACAGACCCTGAACTCAGAGTCATTCTAACTCCTTCCTCTGTGTTGGGGTAGAACACTGCTGACCCTTTACCCAGGAACCAATGGGGGGCAGGGGGTGGATGCAGTGTGCAGGCACAGCCAATGTGTGAAAAATAAGTGACCTTCCCCGGCATCTCCCTGTATGCCAGAATCCCATCCTCTATCTTCTGTGAAGCTTCTAATGGCAGGATGAGCATAGGACCAGAACATCCTGGTCTTAGGTAAACTGTCCACAGCTCCATGGTCCTGCAGAGGATAGCTCTGCTCCAGCCCGATTGCAGCGCCATCTGGTGGTCCTCACACCACACGGTACCTGCTTAGAAACTATGGCATGGCAGCACTGGGGAAGGGCCTCACCCTGTCTCATATTTAAACTTGATCATGTCAATGATGTCCAACATAAAATGGCAGTGTTGATTACTCCTTAGGGTAGGCATACCAGAAGTGTTCAGGATTGTAATTACTAAAGTGGATGGCTTGGGGTGGGTGGGTTCTGATCATTCTTTTTCTCCACTTCCGTTTCCTCCTTTCAGAGTAAAGTGAGACACTTCCCACCCACTGCACCAATATTCTAGTCCTTACCACCAAAGAAATCAGTTGGGGAGGCCACAATCTTAGTAACATTCCCATGAATATTTATCAGTGATGTTAAATGATAACTAATGAATCAATCTCAGGCAGGATAATAATGAAACAGGCTGCATTGGGTAAGCATGAAGCAAAAATGACGATGACAACTCTCAAGTATTGAGTGCATTCTGGGATCTCTATTCAAGGTCTAGCCCATTGGGACAACAGAAACACCCTCTTTGTCCCAATGATGGAGTCAGTGTGTACCTGTCAATCAGCCTTTTCCCTCCCATAAGGATAGCTCAAGGACTGGACAGTCCCACTTGGAGCCAGTGGTATATGAAGGGAAGTTTTCTGGGGTCTCCTCTGAAATTGCCCCAAGTGATCCAACTGATGGAGAAGCCCAGATCTGTCCAGGGCAGTCTGACTGTTGAACTCCACTGTGGAGGTGGGGATATAGGAAGGGAGAGATAGGAGGGTTTGGTGGGAGCTGCCAAACACACAGGTTGGTGTGCTTTAAGGGCCATCTGTGGCCTTACCACCCAATCATCTCATGCCAGACCTTTTTGGAAGTTGTGATTTTAATTGAGCCTCAAAGTTATATCATTTGGGGAAAATTATTGTATTTGTGGCTTAACTATGACAATTATACATTCAGGATTATCTGGGAAGTCCCCAATTCTTTCTCATTATTTCTCTAGCACATTCATTGTCCTCATTGTTGCTTATGAAAATATAACAACTATAGAAACAAGTTTAGGAATTTTCAGTGTAAATGACAGAAAATCTCATGTAAGCAGCTTGAACAATAAAAGGCATTTATTGGCTCCCACACCTAGAAAGTCCAGGGACCACCAGACTGGCTTAACAACGTTGTCTGTTCTTCCAACTTTATCCCAGGGCCATCGCTTCCTTCACAGTGTGACTGCAACAGTTTTGAGCATCACACTCACACACCTTGCTGTTCAAAAAAGAGGACATTGCAGGGACTTTGCCCTCATGTCTCATTGTCCCAGACTGGGTTACATGCTCATTCATGAAGTGGGACTTACAGGGGTCATCATAGCAGAGGAGGGTAGATGGCTGTCCCCATTGACTGGGACAGTCAGGCTGCAACCCCACAGCTGTTCCCCAACAAAGGAGAGTGGAATGGATACTGCAGTTCAGGGTGAAAGTGACTTCTCCATGGGCTGTATCCAGATCTATGTCTGTGGTGTCATGCCCTACAGGAGAGTTTAATACAATGTCGTAATCTCTTTTTGATTTTTAAGAACTCACCCATTCAGAAAGGGTAGTCATAAATTGGCCCTGCATAAACCTCCCATGGGCCCCAACACTCACCGAGCCCCTGACCTCCACTCCATGCCTTCATTTTCCCCAGGCTCAGAGATCTTATGGGCTTTCTCAGAGCAAATACACCATCTACAAGTGCTGTTTTCATGCATCAAGGTATGAGAATAATAAAGAATGTGAGACACACAGGTAAGAGCTAGAATCGAAATAGACCATAAAGATCAGAAGGTAACCTTGAGGGTATAAGAACAGGAAGACAACAGGTCAGGGAGTTAATGACAAACAAACACTTTTCTCAAATGATTCTTGGGTGCTGAGATGACTTCCAGCTCTTTCTTCCGAATGTGTGGACTTGCATGCTTATTGTAGCTCCATAACCCAATGCCAGTTACATGCCCAGGGTGCCAGCCACCATTTAGCTGTCCCTTGGCAATAAAGCATGACTTTTTTTCCTTCACTGAAACCCTCTGCTTACCCATGACTACAACCCTATTGCTCTTCAGTGTCCTCTGGCTGGTTGGTGGATCCCCAGGGAACCTGAGTCACAGCAGCAGGCATTCATTCAACATTCTCCAGGTCAGCTGTGTGCTGTCCTGACCATCCCGCATTATCCCTTCACAAGAGCTCCCGGGCTTCTCAAGGAGTTCACAGCTCCATGTGTCTTAGGGACACTGCATGACTCATTTGCATCACAGCCATTAAAAGCACTTCTGTGTTTGAGTATTCTGCTTCCAATTAAATTTTATTTCCAAATTTGACAGTACCAGGTATTCATTTTGAAAAACATAAAATATACAAAAATATATCTTAATAACCCATCACAAAGATAAAAGTTCTATCTATGATTTGGTACATTTCATCTCTTTTATATTTCTCCACTTTGGTAAAAATTCATGCAGTTTCTTCCTTTCGTGCCAGTCTGGTAAATACACTGTGTATTTCATGCATTATAATCACAGACCGATCATTTTATAAGTGAAATTTTCTTGCCAGTGGAAATCATGCTCCTTCATGGAGTAGCAAGGAACCATTCTGGGAGACTCACACATGGGAGGTTGAGGTTCTGTGACAAGATTCACTGTAGAAGCAAAATCAAAGGACTGCCCCTGGGTTCTCAGTGTCCCACCTCTGTCTGTCCCGCCATGGAAAAGTCCAATCTTGTCTTCATCAAGACCAGTACAAAGGCCAAAGTCCAAAAGTTCTGTGCCATTGGTTCAGTCCAGTTCAGCCTGTCCCCAGGCTGCTAGCTTAGACTGTTTCTGCCTGGCACTGTGTCCAGCCCCCTTGGTCCCCAGCTGCTAGGTCCACATGGTTGCTATGGAAGAACACACTACTAACAAGCTAGCCCCTAAAGAAGCAGTGTTACTGAGCCAGAGAGAGATGATGATAGATAGATAGATAGATAGATAGATAGATAGATAGATAGATAGATGTTAAGCTGATTCTATTATCTCTGGCTTGGGACAGAGCAGGTGCTTCTTCAAACTAACCAATCTACTTCCCAAACTTTCCCGCTAACTAATCCTGGATCTTCTGGGGTTCTGTGTCCCTTATACAGTCCAATCCTTTCCCCAGGCTTGGCTCCTCCCCTTATGGTGTCCATCTTAGTTCCCACTGCACATGCCTCAAAGTGGAAGCACCTCCCCCTTTGCAATCCTGGCTTCCACTGGGCATGCGCCCAGCGTAGGGATTTCTCCTGCTGTTTTCATTCCTCCCCCAGTAATGATCCTTCCTGCTCATGATGCTTGGGGTGGGGGTGGGGAGGAGTATTAGGTCCTGAAGGTGGAGTATGTCCTGGAGAGTGTGTGAAGCTGTAACTTCCTAGTGGAGCAAGCAGGCTCAGTGTCTGATTCAGCTCCCCAGTTTATGAGGCTTCTTAATGTCTGGTTCCCTTTGCCTCCCTCCTTTATTAATAACTAGAGGCCCAATGCACAAAATTCGTGCAAGAGTAGGCCTTCGCAGCCCTGGCTGCTACCTTGGCCTAAATTCGTGCAAGAGTAGGCCTTCACAGCCCTGGCTGCTACCTTGGCCCTCACAGCCCTGGCTTCATCCAGAAGGTCATCTGGAAGGTCATCCAGACTGTCGTTCCACTGTTCAGCCATTCTGTCGGTTTGCATATTATGCTTTTATTATTGTAGACTAGCTACCTATACTAACACTTTTATCTCCTGTTTTTCAGATTGCCTTTAGTCTGAAGGATACAAAACTTTCATAAACATTGCTTTACTAGTCACATATTATTTTATTGTGTAAATAAACCATAACCAACTTGGAATCTTTTATTGTGACATTTTGCTATTACATAAAAGTGGCAATCTATTTCATTTAAAAAATACAATTACATAATGCATCCCAGATTCTTTTCTTAGGATTATTTCCTTAGATGTGGAATTAATGAAGTGAAGGTATGATTTAAGAGTGATTCACATGTGTAGAAGAGAAGAAATGATGTGCCAGGGATCCTGGGTCTTGGGGGAAAGTCCTTCAGAGTCAGTCCCTAAGTTGGAAGTTCACCAGAACAGATGATCACTGCTATCGATGTCTCTGGTCTAAGCCACAAAAGTTCTCAAGATTTACATTCTCAATTTGTATAAAGCCTTTTGGAAATTAATAAAACTTGCAATTTATGACGTATAGTTTGTTTTATGGTATGATTTCAAGTACTGTTTCCTTTTGAGGGTAAGATAAAGTAAAGATTGGCATTGAGTGGCTTCTTTCAGATTGGTGGTGCACTTCTACCCAAGTTCCTCACATAGACCTCTCTCCCCACAGCCAGCTTCAGCATGCTAATGGGTGTGCATGCATGTGTGCTTGCACACACACACACACACATGCACACACACACGCACACACAATACGCTGATGACACAACTTCATACACATTTATTAGGACTGACAGATAAAATATAGAATGTCCAGTTTAAACTGAATTTCAGATAATCAATGACTAACTTTTAGTATAAGTATGCTCCATACAATATTTAGGACATAAACTAAAAGTTATTCAAGGTTTATCAGAAATTTAAATTTAACCTGTGTCCAATATTTTTATTTGCTAAGCCTGACAACTCTAACATTCACGCAATCACACATACATCCACTCACATGTGCCACATCCCCTCCTACACACTTACACAACATACCTCTTTTTCCTTACCTTGTACGTTCTGTTGACTTGCTTGTTATGATAGAATAAGATATTTAATCATAAATCCTCAAATAAAAATAAAGTTACATGGCAGTAGCTTAATAATACCTTAAAATAACTGGTTTATTAAAATGGCAAACGAATCTCATGTCTCACTGATGCCTGTCTTGGAGTGATAGACATCGATCCCAGTGTGTGGCAGATTCTGGCATCCAAGCTGAGTTCCAGTTTCTGGCAGTGAGGTCATTTTCACAAAGCAGGCCGCTCAGATAGCCCAGGGCGAGGGCCCTTGGCCCCTCCCAGGCAGCTCTCAGATCACTCTGTAAACATTTCCCCTTGCACTTCCTAAACTCTGGGCATGTTTATTTTAAAGAAAGGGGTCTCAGGCCATCTGGGATTTGTTTGGAAGGGATTGCCTCTTTTCTTTATAAAAATAACCTCATGTCTTTATGTAGCTGGGCTGGACTATCAGGCCTCACCTTTTCCTGGGTGTGTTCATAGAAACAGCGCGTGGAGCTGGGCAGGTTAACTGTTGGTATGCACTGACCCAGTTTGGCCTTCTTTAAAGCAGGGCTCCCCAGCGCTGGCCACCCCCTCTCTCCTTTGTCCCCAGGCCTTTAGGAGTGCTGGCAAGTGGAAAGGCTTCCTTTAGTTTTGATGAGTGAGGGAGTGAGTAAGTGAGTGAGTGAGTGAGTGAGTGTGTGAATGAAGGAGCAGGAGATTGGAATCCAGCTTCTTTTGATCTATTTGTGGCTTGTAACTCTGCCCATGGGGCAGCAGCACTCCCTGGAGTCAGAAACCATTTCATTCTAAATAACTGGGTCCATCAAGTTTAGGGTGTTTTAAATATCTTAATTTTGTGTATAATTCCAAGAATAATTTGAGGGAGACCCCACTTGCCCTTTCTCTGTTGGTATGTGGTATAGTAGTGAACTAGGCCAAGCAGCCAAAGGACCCCATCTCTAAATATTTGCATGCAACCACTCGCTTCAATGACTTGCAGGGAATACAAAGCATGTGAACGCAGAAGGTGGTCAGAGGACAGTGACCCCAAGCAAGGTGTAGAGTCACTCCTTGGGATTGTTGAGTGGATTAAACACACAATTATGGCTTTTCTAGGAATTTTTTACACTCACACTGATTAGTGCTACAGGAATATCAACTCCTCTGGTCAGACCTCAGCACTTCCATCAATTTGGCGAAATTGAAGATCTGCAGATATGGCTCACAGCAAAGCAACTGCCACTAGAGGAGGGCCATCCATTCAGCACCGAGCTTTCCTTTTTCTCCAGGGAGCATGAAGAAATTTCTAAGCACTTATTTCAGTAGCTCCCAGAAGAACATCGTGAGGTAGAGCAGTGCCAAGAATTGTGGTCCTTGTCCCCAACAACGGAAAACAGAGGTCTGATCTGCCTGGGGCACAACGGAAACTGAGAAGTGAGAGAAGACACTGGTGTCTTCACCCTCAGGCACATGGTTCTGGGTTTTCAATTTGCACTACTCAGGCTTTTCATGTGAGAATATACAGCTTCATTCAATCAAACATACAGAGCAAATTGGAGTCCTTTAAATCGGTTGTGATTTTGTAAAAATCAGAAAAAAAGCTGAGGGGAGGCCTTAAGGAGGTGTCACAGGGACTGTACTTAGTGACTTGCTTCCAAAGAGTGGAAAGGGGTGGGAGTAGCTTTGCAGCAGCCAGCTGACAAATGTTATCACCACCAGCCCTGTTGCTGGCATGTCCCCTTGATTGATGTGTTGAAAAGGGCACTCTGCCTCTGTGGTCTTCCTCCCCGAGTCCTTCCCACAATCCCAGGCTAACCGTGAGAAAAACACCAGACAAACCAGAGTTGAGGAACCTTCCACAAAATGCCTGCCTAGTACTGGACTATACTTAGTGACTTGCTTCCAAAGAGTGGAAAGGGGTGGGAGTAGCTTTGCAGCAGCCAGCTGACAAATGTTATCACCACCAGCCCTGTTGCTGGCATGTCCCCTTGATTGATGTGTTGAAAAGGGCACTCTGCCTCTGTGGTCTTCCTCCCCGAGTCCTTCCCACAATCCCAGGCTAACCATGAGAAAAACACCAGACAAACCAGAGTTGAGGGACCTTCCACGAAATGCCTGCCTAGTACTCTTTAAGGTCATCAACAACAAGGAAAGTCAGAGGAGTGGTCATAGATCAAAGGAGGCTGGAGAGACATGATAACAAAATGTAATTTGGTCTCCTGGATGAGATCCTGGAACAGAAGAAGAACATTGGCGGGGAAAAAACCTAGTAAAATCTGAATAAAGTATGGCTTTAGTTAATAGTTGTATACTCATATTGGTTCCTAAGTGTGACAGATATACCAGTAATATAACATAGTAATAATCAGAAAAACTTGATGAGGAGCACACAGGATCTTTCCATACTATTTTGCAACTTTTCCATAAATCCAAAACTATTCTAAAATAAAAAGGTAATTTAAATAAAAACAATAATAGAAGATGGTCCTGGCATAGGCAATAGATCAGTGTTGCAAGGTGGTTTTTAAGAATATATATATATATATATATACTAGAGGCCCGGTGCACAAAAATTTGTGCACTGGGAGGGGGGGTCCCTCAGCCCGGCCTGTGCCCTCTTGTAGTCTGGGACCCCTTGGGGGATGACCACCTGCTGGCTTAGGCCCGCTCCCCGGGAGGATTGGGCCTAAGCTGGCAGTCAGACATCCCTCTGGCAGCCCGGGAGCCCTCGGGGGATGTCCACTTGC
>NW_005353597.1:132685-133734 GCF_000412655.1 Myotis brandtii | reverse complement strand
ACCAGGGATGTGCATACACGGAGGAAAGCCCCGTATGAGAGCACAGCAAGAAACTGGCTGTCCGAAAGCCAAGAAAAGAGGCCTATAAAAACAACTAACATTGCTGCCACCTTGATCTTGGACTTCTGACTTTCAGAACTCTGAGAAAATGCATGTCTGCTGTCTTATTAAGACACCCAGTCTATAAAACTTTGGCAGCCCTAGCAAACTAACACATGGATATTTGGATGTTCTCCAATGAAAAGGCCAATTACGACACTTTATTTGACAGGTCTTGTCCACATGTACAAAACTACTGTATTGATCAGGACCCTGGAAGGAAATACCAATGACACACTCAAAAGGGGGAGAGAAGAGTTTAATAAATGGGGCTATTTACAAAGGTGAGAGTGTGGTTAAGACAAACCAACAAGAAGTGGTGAAGTCTTGGGGTGAGGAGCAGAGGCAGCTGTCGTTACCCCTGGCTCTGAAGCTCAGGGTGGGAGTGGTTACTAGAAGCTAAGGAGGGCTGTGGCTGTGAGAAGGGGCCAACTAACCGATGTCTGTCACTTCAAGAGAGGAATGCAACCCCGGTCAAAACACAGTATAAGAGGAAGGGGTTTAGGGATACCAATTCCTCAGGCATTTATTCTCTCTCCTGCGATGTTGTGGTCCTGCCAGGGCCTCTCATTGGCTGAATTCCACCAGAATCCTAAGTATTAATGATCCCAGGTGATGCAGTCCTGATAGGGTAGCCTCCAGGGCACAGAGCAGGGTGGAAGAGGATGAAATCTGGAGAGGCAAGTACAAAATATACAGCTCATTTTCCAATCAGCTTTTTAGTTAACTCTGTTAAATATGAAAAAGCTTCAAGGATCATCCGATAGGTAAAGTCCTTCAACATGAGAGACCAAAACAAATAGGCACACAAGCCTACAAACAAAAGAAAACTGAAGAAATGGACAATGCAGTAAACAGAATATGTTTTTTAAAGGAACCCAGAAGAAATAAGGTAGCAAATAAGAATATATAATCAAGGGAATACAATATAATATAACATAAATATTAAT
>NW_005353597.1:128691-132363 GCF_000412655.1 Myotis brandtii | reverse complement strand
TTCCAAGAATCCAAAACAAGTCTTTATATTCTCAAAAATGTGATGTTATTAAAAATGAAAAAATCTGGTAATGTGAATAAAGTCTCAGAAATTAAAAATATGATAGTGATAAGAGTAAACAGGAAGGTGAAAAGATTGATGAATTCTCTCAGAAAACAAAACAAACAAAAAGAATAAAAAATTGGGCAAGATAAGAAACTTAGAAAAGCGATCTTGAAAACACAATATCTGACTCTTCAGAAACTCAGAAAAAGTAAAAAAAAAAGATAAAGGACATGTGTTCATTGACTAGTTCGTGTGGTTTTAGAATAGGAGAGAGAGAGAGAGAGAGAGAGAGATCATATTTGAAGAAAATAAAATCAGAAGGCAACACTGGAAGAGTAAAAGGTCAACAAAACTTTCAAATTCTGAGGTATGGCCTAGAATTCTATATCCATACAAATAATAAAGTGTGAGGGAAAATAAAGATATTTCAACAATATCAGGACTTCAGCTTGATATTCTAGGAAGATGACATATATGTACTTTCCCTATTTCTCCTGCTAAATTCAAGGACATTATATGTAAAGCAAACCTAAGAAGACTCTGGACAGTGCAGGGAAGAAGGCTAATTGGCTAGGAAACTCAGGACCCAAGAAAAAACAGTGGAGAGTTCTGGAGTTTTCTTCTCACCTCACATATCTCAGAATTGGAGCTGAAGAAGCTATCAGCCCAGAAATGCCAAGAGGTACAGATAAGAAAGAGCTCAACAAAAACCTCTTCTCTCTAGCTAGAGGACTAGAAAAGTGGCAGCCTAGAAATTACAGAAAACTTTTTGACCAAAACTAGTATACTTCAGCCAAACCCACAGAAAAAAAAATATAGTCCCACCCTTAGAGCCAAGACCATGGAGTGGGGAGGGGAGCCTGGACTTCCACCATCGCTGGGCTGCAGCAGGGATTCCCCAACCTCCAGAATGGGAAGGCCTGAAGAAAGTCAGAAGGTCAAAGAATGCCAGGAGCCAAGACTTATCCCCGCCAGCCAATAAACAGTCCCCATCCCGTGCTGTGAAGAGAGACCACACAGTAAAACTGGACTGTTGTAGATGCGCTTCATAAAGTTGAGAAATCTTTCCTCTATTTCTATGTCTGTGAGAGTTTTTATCATGAATGGGTCTTGAATTTTGGCAAGTGCTTTCCCCCCTCATCATTTGATATGATCATATGATTTTTCTTCCCTAGCCTGTTAATGTGGTAGATTATATTGATTCATTTTCAAACATTGAACCAGCCTTCTATTCCTGAAGTAACATCTACCTGGACATGATGTCTCATTATTTTTATATTTTGTTGAATTTTTTTTTTTTTTTTTGCTAACTAGAGGCCCAATGTATGAAATTCATGCAAAAGTAGGCCTTTCTTCCCCCAGCTGCTGGCACGGGCGTCCCGCTGGCACCTGGGACCTGGGCTGGCTTCCCTCTAGCCCTGCTTTGTCTCGAAGGACATCTGGTCTAATTAGCATATTACCCTTCTATTATTATAGATATTTTGTTAGGGATCATTGCCTCTCTATATCTGAGGGAGACTGGTCTTTGGCTTTCTTTTTTTTTTGTACTATCTTTGCCTGGTTTTGTTGCCAGAATAATACTATCTTCATAAAATGAAACTGGCACAACATCCTTTCTGCTGTATTCTTTTGGCCAAGTAGTCACAGCCCATAGACTCATCTTCCAATGGGAGGAGAGCAGGAAGTTTTGGGACCATACTTTGCAACCACCACATCATTATAGGAAGGTATTTGGCATCTGAGTTTCAACTCAAAATGCATTATTTCAAGAACAATTCACTGGTGAAATAATACTGTGCTTCAGAACATCATAGGCTAAGTCTTTTGTTTTCCTTTTTTTTTTTTCTTTTTTTCTGGGTGGTAACAAGGGAGCCATCTGCCTGTGTGCCTTCTCCCCTTTGTTTCTAGGGAAATGTGTTTTGAGTTCTTAAAGGAATGTACAAACAAACTTTTGCAACCCAACCCTTTCTTTGTTTGTTGTGTTGTATTTCTTAATTCTGTAATTTAAAAAGTCAGTGGGGCAAGGCATCAAAAGCAACTGGAAGAACTCCCTGGAGCCTGAAAGAGAGTTGGGTAAGAAAATAATAGTGATCAAGCCAATAGTAACCAAAGTGTCTGAAATATGCAGTCCTGAAATCCAAGAGTGAGCTAGGTCTGCTCTGTGCCATTCCCAGAAAAGTAACAGACAGCCAAGAATGCGTGCTTCCTCCCAGGCCCAGGAGCCAGTATTTTAGGGGCAGAATGAGGTTTCCTGGTAATCCTCTGCTCTTTACACAGCTTTGATCAACAAAAAAGCAGCCCCCATGCTTTTCCACAAACTAGTTGAACATTGTACAATTTGACATTCCTATATGTATACAACTTTATGATGGTTCCTCTAAGTTAGAACTGCCAGATTTTAGTTGCAGATTAGTATAAACAAAGATGAAATTTTTTCCCACCCAGAGTCCTGTCCTGAATCTATCCAGGAATCTCAGGGTAAAGAACTCTACTTCTCAGAGCAGTTCTTCAGGGTGAGAACTGCTCTTTGACTTGGCAGGTGGGCCTTAGGTGTGCAGAGGCCCCTGGGTTATGCAGAACACTGGGATGCTGCTGATTAGCATAGTAAACGGAGCTGGACTTCTATTTGCTCCAGGAAGCCTGGATTCAAAAGTACCTGGTGATTTGGGACAGGGGATGGAGAGTCAAAGGAGAACCTGTGTGAGGGATTTGGACAAGGGGAAGGACCTAGGACTCCTGCAGGGCTGTGGGAGGGGTAAACAAGGCCGGGAGGACCAAAGGCCTTTGCTCAGGTTTAAGTCTCTTCATTTTTACCTGTAATCCTCTCTTCCTGCACTCACCACAAAGGCCCCTTGTAAGGCCTGGAGGAATGATGGAGAGGAAGTTGTGTCTGTGCTTAGAGGAAATGAGAAATAGAGAAGCCAACAGGGAAGAAAATGGAAAGGTACCTAATTCCTACCCCACCCAACCAAACATACACATGTTTCTTATAAAAGATCATGTGAAAGTTCAAAGCAAGATACAGATTTTAGTAACGAGGGGTCTGTAAATTCCAATCCCCACCCTTTTGGGAGAGTTTTGCTCAGCAAGGGCTTCTCTCATTCTTGTGTTCTTCTGCATAACCCAGGTTAGCTCTTTAGTTGGAGTCCCGAACAAAGCAGCTAACTTAGAATGGCTCTGACTGAGGTCAGAGGGGATTCTGCAGTAGCATCCAGTTGGCAACCCCTTTGCAGAAACTTTGGGCCCCAGGTACACAGCTTGAGAACCTCCTGACTTTATGCATCACTTTTTGAGACTCTGAGGATTGGAGCCATAATAATGACAGGGCATGGGTCAAGGTCCAGCACATTCTGCGACCCATATCTGGCCCATCTGCCCCTCTCCCTTACCTTGGGCCTCTCTCTCTGAGACATAGAGGATGCTTCCACAGGTGTGTTCCTAATGTGTTTCTGATGGTTCAGCCATCTGGGCTCCCGGGCCTGCCTGGCTGCCCCATCTTTAGCCTAAAGAGCCCGAACTATATGGGGGAGGAAGAAATTTTTATTTGTCCTTCTAGTTCAGTGGTTCTCAACCTTCTGGCCCTTTAAATACAGTTCCTCATGTTGTGACCCAACCATAAAATTATTT